>NW_027668855.1:150000-172500 GCF_964194185.1 Rhinolophus hipposideros | reverse complement strand
ACACCAACCCTAACCCTAACCCTAACCCTAAACCCTAATCCTAACCCTAACACTAACCCTAACCCTAACCCTAACAAGGGCAAGGTTTACTGGTCAGCGACGGGCAAGTTCTAGGCCTCGGACTAGAAGGAGGCATGGGCGTTGGTCTAGGGCCCGAGCTAGGGCTACTGAGAGCGGTAGGCGTAGCGCTGGGGTAGGCATTGGCAAGGGGTGGGTGTCGAGGTAAACCTCGAGTAGGCCTAGAGCCAGGAGTGGGAGCTGTGGCTAGTGGTAGGGTTGGGGGTGGGCCTATGGGTAGGGGGAGCTGTAGGGCCAGGGTAGTGGTAGGAACAGAGGTAGTGCTAGGCGTAGGCCTAGGGCGAGGGGTAGTGCTCGGGGTAGGGTTAGTTGAAGGGCTAGTGTTTGGCAGAGGCCCACGGGCAGTGTTAGGGTTAGGGCTCATGTTAAGCCTAGGACTAGTGGTAGTGGTAGGGGTGGGCCGAGTACTACGGGTAGGTGTCACGAAATGGCTCCGGGTAGTCCTAGGACTCCGAACAAATGTAGGGCTGGATTAGGGTGTGGCTAATGGTGGGTCCAGGGTGATTTCGTAGGACACGGGTTAGTGCTCTGGCTATTGGTAGGGCAAGGTGTACCGGTTGGCGACGGGAAAGTGCTAGGCTTCGGACTAGAGTGAGCACTGGGCGTTGGTCTAGGGCCCGAGGTAGGGCTAGTGGGAGCGGTAGGCGTAGCGCTGGGGTAGGCAAAGGGCAAGGGGTGGGTGTCGGGGTAAACCTCGAAGTAGGCCTAGGACCAGGAGTGGGAGCTGTGGCTAGGGGTAGGGATGGGGGTGGGCCTATGGGTAGGGGGAGCTGTAGGGACTGGGGAAGGGGTAGGACCAGAGGTAGTGCTAGGCGTAGGCCTAGGGCGAGGGGTAGTGCTCGGGGTAACCTAACCCTAACCCTGACCCTAACCCTAACACTAACCCTAAACCTAACCCTAACCCTAACACCAACCCTAACCCTAACCCTACCCCTAACCCTATACCTAACACCAACCCTAACCCTAACCCTAACCCTAACACCAACCCTAACCCTAACCCTAACCCTAACCCTAACCCTAACCCTAACACCAACCCTAACCCTAACACTAACCCTAACTTTAACACCAACTCTAACCCTAATCCTAACCCTAACCCTAACCCTAACACCAACCCTAACCAAAACCCTAACCCTAACCCGAACACCAACCCTAACCCTAACCCTAACCCTAACCCTAACCCTATGCCTAACACGAACCCTAACCCTAACCCTAACCCTAACCCTAACCCTAACCCTAACCCTAAACCTAACACCAACCCTAACCCTAACCCAAACCCTAACCCTAACACCAACCCTAACCCTAACCCTAACTCTAACACCAACCCTAACCCTAACCCTAACCCTAACCCTAACCCTAACCCTAACCTTAACACCAACTCTAACCCTAATCCTAACACTAACCCTAACCCTAACACCAACCCTAACCAAAACCCTAACCCTAACCCTAACACCAACCCTAACCCTAACTCTAACCCTAACCCTAACCCTATGCCTAACACGAACCCTAACCCTAACCCTAACCCTAAACCTAACCCTAACCCTAACACCAACCCTAACCCAAATCCTAATCCTAACCCTAACCCTAACCCTAACACTAACCCTAACCCTAACCCTAACCCTAACACCAACCCTAACCCTAACCCTAACCCTAACCTTAACCCTATACCTAACACCAAACCTAACCCTAACCCTAACCCTAACCCAAACACCAACCCTAACCCTAACCCTAACCCTAACACCAACCCTAACCCTAATCCTAACCCTAACCCTAACCCTAACCCTAACACCAACCCTAACCGTAACCCTAACCCTAACCCTAACCCTAACCCTATGCCTAACACGAACCCTAACCCTAAACCTAACCCTAACCCTAACACCAACCCTAACCCTAATCCTAATCCTAACCCTAACCCTAACCCTAACACTAACCCTAACCCTAACCCTAACCCTAACACCAACCCTAACCCTAACCCTAACCCTAACCCTATACCTAACACCAACACTAACCCTAACCCTAACCCTAACCCTAACACCAACCCTAACCCTAATCCTAACCCTAACACCAACCCTAACCCTAATCCTAACCCTAACCCTAACCCTAACCCTAACACCAACCCTAACCGTAACCCTAACCCTAACCCTAACATTAACCCTAACACCAACCCTAACCCTAACCCTAACCCTAACACCAACCCTAACCCTAACCCTAACCCTAAACCCTAATCCTAACCCTAACCCTAACCCTAACCCTAACCCTAACAAGGGCAAGGTTTACTGGTCAGCGACGGGCAAGTTCCAGGCCTCGGACTAGAAGGATGCATGGGCGTTGGTCTAGGGCCCAAGCTAGGGCTAGTGAGAGCGGTAGGCGTAGCGCTGGGGTAGGCATAGGGCAAGGGGTGGGTGTCGAGGTAAACCTCGAGTAGGCCTAGAGCCAGGAGTGGGAGCTGTGGCTAGTGGTGGGGTTGGGGGTGGGCCTATGGGTAGGGGGAGCTGTAGGGCCAGGGTAGTGGTAGGAACAGAGGTAGTGCTAGGCGTAGGCCTAGGGCGAGGGGTAGTGCTCGGGGTAGGGTTAGTTGAAGGGCTAGTGTTTGGCAGTGGCCCACGGGCAGTGTTATTGTTAGGGCTCATGTTAAGCCTAGGACTAGTGGTAGTGGTAGGGGTTGGCCGAGGACTAGGAGTAGGTGTCACGAAATGGCTCCGGGTAGTCATAGGACTCCGAACGGATGTAGGGCTGTATTAGGGTGTGGCTAATGGTGGGTCCAGGGTGATTTCGTAGGACACGGGTTAGTGCTCTGGCTATTGGTAGGGCAAGGTGTACCGGTTGGCGACGGGCAAGTGCTAGGCTTCGGACTAGAGTGAGCACTGGGCGTTGGTCTAGGGCCCGAGGTAGGGCTAGTGGGAGCAGTAGGCGTAGCACTGGGGTAGGCAAAGGGCAAGGGGTGGGTGTCGGGGTAAACCTCGAAGTAGGCCTAGGACCAGGAGTGAAAGCTGTGGCTAGGGGTAGGGATGGGGGTGGGCCTATGGTTAGGGGGAGCTGTAGGGACTAGGGTAGGGGTAGGACCAGAGGTAGTGCTAGGCGTAGGTTTAGGGCGAGGGGTAGTGCTCAGGGTAACCTAACCCTAACCCTAACCCTAACCCTAACCCTATGCCTAACACGAACCCTAACCCTAACCCTAACCCTAAACCTAACCCTAACCCTAACACCAACCCTAACCCTAATCCTAATCCTAACCCTAACCCTACCCTAACACTAACCCTAACCCTAACCCTAACCCTAACACCAACCCTAACCCTAACCCTAACCCTAACCCTAAACCTATACCTAACACCAACCCTAACCCTAACCCTAACCTTAACCCTAACACCAACCCTAACCCTAACCCTAACCCTAACACCAACCCTAACCCTAATCCTAACCCTAACCCTAAACCTAACCCTAACACCAACTTTAACCGTAACCCTAACCCTAACCCTAACCCTAACACCAACCCTAACCCTAACCCTAACCCTAACACCAACCCTAACCCTAAACCCTAATCCTAACCCTAACACTAACCCTAACCCTAACCCTAACAAGGGAAGGTTTACTGGTCAGCGACGGGCAAGTTCTAGGCCTCGGACTAGAAGGAGGCATGGGCGTTGGTCTAGGGCCCGAGCTAGGGCTACTGAGAGCGGTAGGCGTAGCGCTGGGGTAGGCATTGGCAAGGGGTGGGTGTCGAGGTAAACCTCGAGTAGGCCTAGAGCCAGGAGTGGGAGCTGTGGCTAGTGGTAGGGTTGGGGGTGGGCCTATGGGTAGGGGGAGCTGTAGGGCCAGGGTAGTGGTAGGAACAGAGGTAGTGCTAGGCGTAGGCCTAGGGCGAGGGGTAGTGCTCGGGGTAGGGTTAGTTGAAGGGCTAGTGTTTGGCAGAGGCCCACGGGCAGTGTTAGGGTTAGGGCTCATGTTAAGCCTAGGACTAGTGGTAGTGGTAGGGGTGGGCCGAGTACTACGGGTAGGTGTCACGAAATGGCTCCGGGTAGTCCTAGGACTCCGAACAAATGTAGGGCTGGATTAGGGTGTGGCTAATGGTGGGTCCAGGGTGATTTCGTAGGACACGGGTTAGTGCTCTGGCTATTGGTAGGGCAAGGTGTACCGGTTGGCGACGGGCAAGTGCTAGGCTTCGGACTAGAGTGAGCACTGGGCGTTGGTCTAGGGCCCGAGGTAGGGCTAGTGGGAGCGGTAGGCGTAGCGCTGGGGTAGGCAAAGGGCAAGGGGTGGGTGTCGGGGTAAACCTCGAAGTAGGCCTAGGACCAGGAGTGGGAGCTGTGGCTAGGGGTAGGGATGGGGGTGGGCCTATGGGTAGGGGGAGCTGTAGGGACTGGGGAAGGGGTAGGACCAGAGGTAGTGCTAGGCGTAGGCCTAGGGCGAGGGGTAGTGCTCGGGGTAACCTAACCCTAACCCTGACCCTAACCCTAACACTAACCCTAACCCTAACCCTAACCCTAACACCAACCCTAACCCTAACCCTACCCCTAACCCTATACCTAACACCAACCCTAACCCTAACCCTAACACCAACCCTAACCCTAACCCTAACCCTAACCCTAACCCTAACCCTAACCCTAACACCAACCCTAACCCTAACACTAACCCTAACTTTAACACCAACTCTAACCCTAATCCTAACCCTAACCCTAACCCTAACACCAACCCTAACCAAAACCCTAACCCTAACCCGAACACCAACCCTAACCCTAACCCTAACCCTAACCCTAACCCTATGCCTAACACGAACCCTAACCCTAACCCTAACCCTAACCCTAACCCTAACCCTAAACCTAACACAAACCCTAACCCTAACCCAAACCCTAACCCTAACACCAACCCTAACCCTAACCCTAACCCTAACACCAACCCTAACCCTAACCCTAACCCTAACCCTAACCCTAACCCTAACACCAACCCTAACCCTAACCCTACCCCTAACCCTATACCTAACACCAACCCTAACCCTAACCCTAACCCTAACACCAACCCTAACCCTAACCCTAACCCTAACCCTAACCCTAACCCTAACACCAACCCTAACCCTAACACTAACCCTAACTTTAACACCAACTCTAACCCTAATCCTAACCCTAACCCTAACCCTAACACCAACCCTAACCAAAACCCTAACCCTAACCCGAACACCAACCCTAACCCTAACCCTAACCCTAACCCTAACCCTATGCCTAACACGAACCCTAACCCTAACCCTAACCCTAACCCTAACCCTAACCCTAAACCTAACACCAACCCTAACCCTAACCCAAACCCTAACCCTAACACCAACCCTAACCCTAACCCTAACCCTAACACCAACCCTAACCCTAACCCTAACCCTAACCCTAACCCTAACCCTAACACCAACCCTAACCCTAACCCTAACCCTAACCTTAACACCAACTCTAACCCTAATCCTAACCCTAACCCTAACCCTAACACCAACCCTAACCAAAACCCTAACCCTAACCCTAACACCAACCCTAACCCTAACTCTAACCCTAACCCTAACCCTATGCCTAACACGAACCCTAACCCTAACCCTAACCCTAAACCTAACCCTAACCCTAACACCAACCCTAACCCAAATCCTAATCCTAACCCTAACCCTAACCCTAACACTAACCCTAACCCTAACCCTAACCCTAACACCAACCCTAACCCTAACCCTAACCCTAACCTTAACCCTATACCTAACACCAAACCTAACCCTAACCCTAACCCTAACCCAAACACCAACCCTAACCCTAACCCTAACCCTAACACCAACCCTAACCCTAATCCTAACCCTAACCCTAACCCTAACCCTAACACCAACCCTAACCGTAACCCTAACCCTAACCCTAACCCTAACCCTATGCCTAACACGAACCCTAACCCTAAACCTAACCCTAACCCTAACACCAACCCTAACCCTAATCCTAATCCTAACCCTAACCCTAACCCTAACACTAACCCTAACCCTAACCCTAACCCTAACACCAACCCTAACCCTAACCCTAACCCTAACCCTATACCTAACACCAACACTAACCCTAACCCTAACCCTAACCCTAACACCAACCCTAACCCTAATCACAACCCTAACACCAACCCTAACCCTAATCCTAACCCTAACCCTAACCCTAACCCTAACACCAACCCTAACCGTAACCCTAACCCTAACCCTAACATTAACCCTAACACCAACCCTAACCCTAACCCTAACCCTAACACCAACCCTAAACCTAACCCTAACCCTAAACCCTAATCCTAACCCTAACCCTAACCCTAACCCTAACCCTAACAAGGGCAAGGTTTACTGGTCAGCGACGGGCAAGTTCCAGGCCTCGGACTAGAAGGATGCATGGGCGTTGGTCTAGGGCCCAAGCTAGGGCTAGTGAGAGCGGTAGGCGTAGCGCTGGGGTAGGCATAGGGCAAGGGGTGGGTGTCGAGGTAAACCTCGAGTAGGCCTAGAGCCAGGAGTGGGAGCTGTGGCTAGTGGTGGGGTTGGGGGTGGGCCTATGGGTAGGGGGAGCTGTAGGGCCAGGGTAGTGGTAGGAACAGAGGTAGTGCTAGGCGTAGGCCTAGGGCGAGGGGTAGTGCTCGGGGTAGGGTTAGTTGAAGGGCTAGTGTTTGGCAGTGGCCCACGGGCAGTGTTATTGTTAGGGCTCATGTTAAGCCTAGGACTAGTGGTAGTGGTAGGGGTTGGCCGAGGACTAGGAGTAGGTGTCACGAAATGGCTCCGGGTAGTCATAGGACTCCGAACGGATGTAGGGCTGTATTAGGGTGTGGCTAATGGTGGGTCCAGGGTGATTTCGTAGGACACGGGTTAGTGCTCTGGCTATTGGTAGGGCAAGGTGTACCGGTTGGCGACAAGCAAGCGCTAGGCTTCGGACTAGAGTGAGCACTGGGCGTTGGTCTAGGGCCCGAGGTAGGGCTAGTGGGAGCAGTAGGCGTAGCGCTGGGGTAGGCAAAGGGCAAGGGGTGGGTGTCGGGGTAAACCTCGAAGTAGGCCTAGGACCAGGAGTGAAAGCTGTGGCTAGGGGTAGGGATGGGGGTGGGCCTATGGTTAGGGGGAGCTGTAGAAACTGGGGTAGGGGTAGGACCAGAGGTAGTGCTAGGCGTAGGTTTAGGGCGAGGGGTAGTGCTCGGGGTAACCTAACCCTAACCCTAACCCTAACCCTATGCCTAACACGAACCCTAACCCTAACCCTAACCCTAAACCTAACCCTAACCCTAACACCAACCCTAACCCTAATCCTAATCCTAACCCTAACCCTACCCTAACACTAACCCTAACCCTAACCCTAACCCTAACACCAACCCTAACCCTAACCCTAACCCTAACCCTAAACCTATACCTAACACCAACCCTAACCCTAACCCTAACCTTAACCCTAACACCAACCCTAACCCTAACCCTAACCCTAACACCAACCCTAACCCTAATCCTAACCCTAACCCTAAACCTAACCCTAACACCAACTTTAACCGTAACCCTAACCCTAACCCTAACCCTAACACGAACCCTAACCCTAACCCTAACCCTAACCCTAACACCAACCCTAACCCTAACCCTAACCCTAAACCCTAATCCTAACCCTAACACTAACCCTAACCCTAACCCTAACAAGGGCAAGGTTTACTGGTCAGCGACGGGCAAGTTCTAGGCCTCGGACTAGAAGGAGGCATGGGCGTTGGTCTAGGGCCCGAGCTAGGGCTACTGAGAGCGGTAGGCGTAGCGCTGGGGTAGGCATTGGCAAGGGGTGGGTGTCGAGGTAAACCTCGAGTAGGCCTAGAGCCAGGAGTGGGAGCTGTGGCTAGTGGTAGGGTTGGGGGTGGGCCTATGGGTAGGAGGAGCTGTAGGGCCAGGGTAGTGGTAGGAACAGAGGTAGTGCTAGGCGTAGGCCTAGGGCGAGGGGTAGTGCTCGGGGTAGGGTTAGTTGAAGGGCTAGTGTTTGGCAGAGGCCCACGGGCAGTGTTAGGGTTAGGGCTCATGTTAAGCCTAGGACTAGTGGTAGTGGTAGGGGTGGGCCGAGTACTACGGGTAGGTGTCACGAAATGGCTCCGGGTAGTCCTAGGACTCCGAACAAATGTAGGGCTGGATTAGGGTGTGGCTAATGGTGGGTCCAGGGTGATTTCGTAGGACACGGGTTAGTGCTCTGGCTATTGGTAGGGCAAGGTGTACCGGTTGGCGACGGGCAAGTGCTAGGCTTCGGACTAGAGTGAGCACTGGGCGTTGGTCTAGGGCCCGAGGTAGGGCTAGTGGGAGCGGTAGGCGTAGCGCTGGGGTAGGCAAAGGGCAAGGGGTGGGTGTCGGGGTAAACCTCGAAGTAGGCCTAGGACCAGGAGTGGGAGCTGTGGCTAGGGGTAGGGATGGGGGTGAGCCTATGGGTAGGGGGAGCTGTAAAGACTGGGGAAGGGGTAGGACCAGAGGTAGTGCTAGGCGTAGGCCTAGGGCGAGGGGTAGTGCTCGGGGTAACCTAACCCTAACCCTGACCCTAACCCTAACACTAACCCTAACCCTAACCCTAACCGTAAAACCAACCCTAACCCTAACCCTACCCCTAACCCTATACCTAACACCAACCCTAACCCTAACCCTAACCCTAACACCAAACCTAACCCTAACCCTAACCCTAACCCTAACCCTAACCCTAACCCTAACACCAACCCTAACCCTAACCCTAACCCTAACCTTAACACCAACTCTAACCCTAATCCTAACCCTAACCCTAACCCTAACACCAACCCTAACCAAAACCCTAACCCTAACCCTAACACCAATCCTAACCCTAACTCTAACCCTAACCCTAACCCTATGCCTAACACGAACCCTAACCCTAACCCTAACCCTAAACCTAACCCTAACCCTAACTTTAACACCAACTCTAACCCTAACCCTAACCCTAACCCTAACACCAACCCTAACCGTAACCCTAACCCTAACCCTAACCCTAACCCTATGCCTAACACGAACACTAACCCTAACCCTAACCCTAACCCTAACACCAACCCTAACCCTAACCCTAACCCTAACCCTAAACGTAACACCAACCCTAACCCTAACCCTAACCCTAACCCTAAACCTAACACCAACCCTAACCCTAACCCTAACCCTAACCCTAACACCAACCCTAACCCTAACCCTAACCCTAACCTTAACACCAACTCTAAACCTAATCCTAACCCTAACCCTAACCCTAACACCAACCCTAACCAAAACCCTAACCCTAACCCTAACACCAACCCTAACCCTAACCCTAACCCTAACCCTAACCCTAACCCTATGCCTAACACAAACCCTAACCCTAACCCTAACCCTAAACCTAACCCTAACCCTAACACCAACCCTAACCCTAATCCTAATCCTAACCCTAACCCTAACCCTAACACTAACCCTAACCCTAACCCTAACCCTAACACCAACCCTAACCCTAACCCTAACCCTAACCCTAACCCTATACCTAACACCAACCCTAACCCTAACCCTAACCCTAACCCTAACACCAACCCTAACCCTAATCCTAACCCTAACCCTAACCCTAACCCTAACACCAACCCTAACCGTAACCCTAACCCTAACCCTAACCCTAACCCTATGCCTAACACGAACCCTAACCCTAACCCTAACCCTAACACCAACCCTAACCCTAACCCTAACCCTAACCCTAAACGTAACACCAACCCTAACCCTAACCCAAACCCTAACCCTAACACCAACCCTAAACCTAACCCTAACCCTAACCCTAATACCAACCCTAACCCTAACCCTAACCCTAGGCCTAACACGAACCCTAACCCTAAACCTAACCCTAACCCTAACACCAACCCTAACCCTAAACCTAATCCTAACCCTAACCCTAACCCTAACCCTAAACCTAACCCTAACCCTAACACCAACCCTAACCCTAATCCTAACCCTAACCCTAACCCTAACCCTAACCCTAACCCTAACCCTAACCCTAACCCTAACCCTAACCCTAACACCAACCCTAACCCTAACCCTAACCCTAACCCTAACACCAACCCTAACCCTAACCCTAACCCTAACCCTATGCCTAACACGAACCCTAACCCTAACCCTAACCCTAAACCTAACCCTAACCCTAACACCAACCCTAACCCTAATCCTAATCTTAACCCTAACCCTAACCCTAACACTAACCATAACCCTAACCCTAACCCTAACACCAATCCTAACCCTAACCCTAAACCTAACACCAACCCTAACCCTAATCCTAACCCTAACCCTAACCCTAACACCAACCCTAACCCAACCCTAAACCTAACCCTAACCCTAACCCTATGCCTTACACGAACCCTAACCCTAACCCTAACCCTAACCCTAACTCTAACACCAACCCTAACCGTAACCCTAATTCTAACCCTAACCCTAACCCTATACCTAACACCAACCCTAACACTAACCCTAACCCTAACCCTAACACCAACCCTAACCCTAACCCTAACCCTAACACCAACCCTAACCCTAATCCTAACCCTAACCCTAACCCTAACTCTAACACCAACCCTAACCGTAACCCTAATTCTAACCCTAACCCTAACCCTATGCCTAACACGAACCCTAACCCTAACCCTAACCCTAACCCTAACACCAATCCTAACCCTAACCCTAACCCTAACCCTAAACGTAACACCAACCCTAACCCTAACCCAAACCCTAACCCTAACACCAACCCTAACCCTAACCCTAACCCTAACCCTAACACCAACCCTAACCCTAACCCTAACCCTAACTCTAACCCTAACTCTAACCCTAACACCAACCCTAACCCTAACCCTAACCGTACCCCTAACACCAACCCTAACCCTAACCCTAACCCTAACCCTAACCCTAACACCAACCCTAACCCTAACCCTAACCCTAACCCTAACACCAACACTAACCCTAATCCTAACCCTAACCCTAAAGCTAACATCAACCCTAACCCTAACCCTAACCCTAACCCTAACACCAACCCTAACCCTAACCCTAACCCTAACCCTAACCCTATGCCTAACACGAACCCTAACCCTAAACCTAACCCTAACCCTAACACCAACCCTAACCCTAATTCTAATCCTAACCCTAACCCTAACCCTAACACAAACCCTAACCCTAACCCTAACCCTAACACCAACCCTAACCCTAACCCTAAAACTAACTCTAACCCTATACCTAACACCAACTCTAACCCTAACCCTAACCCTAACCCTAACACCAACCCTAACCCTAACCCTAATCCTAACACCAACCCTAACCCTAATCCTAACCCTAACCCTAACCCTAACCCTAACACCAACCCTAACCGTAACCCTAACCCTAACCCTAACACCAACCCTAACCCTAACCCTAACCCTAACCTTAACACCAACTCTAACCCTAATCCTAACCCTAACCCTAACCCTAACACCAACCCTAACCAAAACCCTAACCGTAACCCTAACACCAACCCTAACCCTAACCCTAACCCTAACCTAAACCTATGCCTAACACGAACCCTAACCCTAACCCTAACCCTGAATCTAACCCTAACCCTAACACCAACCCTAACCCTAATCCTAATCCTAACCCTAACCCTAACCCTAACACTAACCCTAACCCTAACCCTAACCCTAACAACAACCCTAACCCTAACCCTAACCCTAATGCTAAACCTATACCTAACACCAACCCTAACCCTAACCCTAACCCTAACCCTAACCCTAACCCTAAACCTAACCCTAACACCAACCCTAACCGTAACCCTAACCCTAACCCTAACACCAACCCTAACCCTAACCCTAACCCTAACCTTAACACCAACTCTAACCCTAATCCTAACCCTAACCCTAACCCTAACACCAACCCTAACCAAAACCCTAACCCTAACCCTAACACCAACACTAACCCTAACCCTAACCCTAACCCTAACCCTATGCCTAACACGAACCCTAACCCTAATCCTAATCCTAACCCTAACCCTAACCCTAACACTAACCCTAACCCTAACCCTAACCCTAACACCAACCCTAACCCTAACCCTAACCCTAACCCTAAACCTATACCTAACACCAACCCTAACCCTAACCCTAACCCCAACCCTAACACCAACCGTAGCCCTAACCCTAACCCTAACACCAACCCTAACCCTAATCCTAACCCTAACCCTAACCCTAACCCTAACACCAACTTTAACCGTAACCCTAACCCTAACCCTAACCCTAACCCTAACCCTAACACCAACCCTAACCCTAACCCTAACCCTAACCCTAACCCTATGCCTAACACGAACCCTAACCCTAATCCTAATCCTAACCCTAACCCTAACCCTAACACTAACCCTAACCCTAACCCTAACCCTAACACCAACCCTAACCCTAACCCTAACCCTAACCCTAAACCTATACCTAACACCAACCCTAACCCTAACCCTAACCCTAACACCAACCGTAACCCTAACCCTAACCCTAACACCAACCCTAACCCTAATCCTAACCCTAACCCTAATCCTAACCCTAACACCAACCCTAACCGTAACCCTAACCCTAACCCTAACCCTAACCCTAACACCAACCCTAACCCTAAACCTAACCCTAACCCTAACACCAACCCTAACCCTAACCCTAACCCTAAACCCTAATCCTAACCCTAACCCTAACCCTAACCCTAACAAGGGCAAGGTTTACTGGTCAGCGACGGGCAAGTTCTAGGCCTCGGACTAGAAGGAGGCAAGGGCGTTGGTCTAGGGCCCGAGCTAGGGCTAGTGAGAGCGGTAGGCGTAGCGCTGGGGTAGGCATAGTGCAAGGGGTGGGTGTCGAGGTAAACCTCGAGTAGGCCTAGAGCCAGGAGTGGGAGCTGTGGCTAGGGGTAGGGATGGGGGTGGGCCTATGGGTAGGGGGAGCTGTAGGGACTGGGGTAGGGGTAGGACCAGAGGTAGTGCTAGGCGTAGGCCTAGGGCGAGGGGTAGTGCTCGGGGTAACCTAACCCTAACCCTAACCCTAACCCTAACACTAACCCTAACCCTAACCCTAACTCTAACACCAACCCTAACCCTAACCCTAACCCTAACCCTAACCCTAACCCTATACCTAACACCAACCCTAACCCTAACCCTAACCCTAACACCAAACCTAACCCTAACCCTAACCCTAACCCTAACCCTAACCCTAACACCAACCCTAACCCTAACCCTAACCCTAACCTTAACACCAACTCTAACCCTAATCCTAACCCTAACCCTAGCCCTAAAACCAACCCTAACCAAAACCCTAACCCTAACCCTAACACCAACCCTAACCCTAACCCGAACCCTAACCCTAACCCTATGCCTAACACGAACCCTAACCCTAACCCTAACCCTAAACCTAACCCTAACCCTAACACCAACCCTAACCCTAATCCTAATCCTAACCCTAACTCTAACCCTAACACTAACCCTAACCCTAACCCTAACCCTAACAACAACCCTAACCCTAACCCTAACCCTAACCCTAACCCTATACCTAACACCAACCCTAACCCTAACCCTAACCCTAACCCTAACACCAACCCTAACCCTAACCCTAACCCTAACACCAACCCTAACCCTAATTTTAACCCTAATCCTAACCCTAACCCTAACACCAACCCTAACCGTAACACTAACCCTAACCCTAACCCTAACCCTATGCCTAACACGAACCCTAACCCTAACCCTAACCCTAACCCTAACACCAACCCTAACCCTAACCCTAACCCTAAACGTAACACCAACCCTAACCCTAACCCAAACCCTAACCCTAACACCAACCCTAACCCTAACCCTAACACCAACCCTAAACCTAACCCTAACCCTAACCCTAACACCAACCCTAACCCTAACCCTAACCCTAACACCAACCCTAACCCTAATCCTAACCCTAACCCTAACCCTAACCCTAATACCAACCCTAACCCTAACCCTAAACCCTAATCCTAACCCTAACCCTACCCTAACCCTAACCCTAACCCTAACAAGGGCAAGGTTTACTGGTCAGCGACGGGCAAGTTCTAGGCCTCGGACTAGAAGGAGGCATGGGCGTTGGTCTTGGGCCCAAGCTAGGGCTAGTGAGAGCGGTAGGCGTAGCGCTGGGGTAGGCATAGGGCAAGGGGTGGGTGTCGGGGTAAACCTCGAGTAGGCCTACAGCCAGGAGTGGGAGCTGTGGCTAGTGGTAGGGTTGGGGGTGGGCCTATGGGTAGGGGGAGCTGTAGGGCCAGGGTAGTGGTAGGAACAGAGGTAGTGCTAGGCGTAGGCCTAGGGCGAGGGGTAGTGCTCGGGGTAGGGTTAGTTGAAGGGCTAGTGTTTGGCAGAGGCCCAAGGGCAGTGTTAGGGTTAGGGCTCATGTTAAGCCTAGGACTAGTGGTAGTGGTAGGGGTTGGCCGAGGACTAGGGGTAGGTGTCACGAAATGGCTCCGGGTAGTCATAGGACTCCGAACGGATGTAGGGCTGGATTAGGGTGTGGCTAATGGTGGGTCCAGGGTGATTTCGTAGGACACGGGTTAGTGCTCTGGCTATTGGTAGGGCAAGGTGTACCGGTTGGCGACGGGCAAGTGCTAGGCTTCGGACTAGAGTGAGCACTGGGCGTTGGTCTAGGGCCCGAGGTAGGGCTAGTGGGAGCAGTAGGCGTAGCGCTGGGGTAGGCAAAGGGCAAGGGGTGGGTGTCGGGGTAAACCTCGAAGTAGGCCTAGGACCAGGAGTGGGAGCTGTGGCTAGGGGTAGGGATGGGGGTGGGCCTATGGGTAGGGGAAGCTGTAGGGACTGGGGTAGGGGTAGGACCAGAGGTAGTGCTAGGCGTAGGCCTAGGGCGAGGGGTAGTGCTCGGGGTAACCAAAACCTAACCCTAACCCTAACCCTTACACTAACCCTAACCCTAACCCTAACCCTAACACCAACCCTAACCAAAACCCTAACCCTAACCCTAACACCAACCCTAACCCTAACCCTAACACCAACCCTAACCCTAACCCTAAACCTAACCCTAACCCTATGCCTAACACGAACCCTAACCCTAAACCTAACCCTAACCCTAGCACCAACCCTAACCCTAATCCTAATCCTAACCCTAACCCTAACCCTAACACTAACCCTAACCCTAACCCTAACCCTAACACCAACCCTAACCCTAACCCTAACCCTAACCCTAACCCTATACCTAACACCAACCCTAACCCTAACCCTAACCCTAACCCTAACACCAACCCTAACCCTAACCCTAACCCTAACACCAACCCTAACCCTAATCCTAACCCTAACCCTAACTCTAACCCTAACACCAACCCTAACCGTAACCCTAACCCTAACCCTAACATTAACCCTAACACCAACCCTAACCCTAACCCTAACCCTAACCCTAACACCAACCCTAACCCTAACCCTAACCCTAAACCCTAATCCTAACCCTAACCCTAACCCTAACCCTAACCCTAACCCTAACCCTAACCCTAACCCTAACAAGGGCAAGGTTTACTGGTCAGCGACGGGCAAGTTCTAGGCCTCGGACTAGAAGGAGGCATGGGCGTTGGTCTAGGGCCCAAGCTAGGGCTAGTGAGAGCGGTAGGCGTAGCGCTAGGGTAGGCATAGGGCAAGGGGTGGGTGTCGAGGTAAACCTCGAGTAGGCCTAGAGCCAGGAGTGGGAGCTGTGGCTAGTGGTAGGGTTGGGGGTGGGCCTATGGGTAGGGGGAGCTGTAGGGCCAGGGTAGTGGTAGGAACAGAGGTAGTGCTAGGCGTAGTCCTAGGGCGAGGGGTAGTGCTCGGGGTAGGGTTAGTTGAAGGGCTAGTGTTTGGCAGAGGCCCACGGGCAGTGTTAGGGTTAGGGCTCATGTTAAGCCTAGGACTAGTGGTAGTGGTAGGGGTTGGCCGAGGACTAGGGGTAGGTGTCACGAAATGGCTCCGGGTAGTCATAGGACTCCGAACGGATGTAGGGCTGGATTAGGGTGTGGCTAATGGTGGGTCCAGGGTGATTTCGTAGGACACGGGTTAGGGCTCTGGCTATTGGTAGGGCAAGGTGTACCGGTTGGCGACGGGCAAGTGCTAGGTTTCGGACTAGAGTGAGCACTGGGCGTTTGTCTAGGGCCCTAGGTAGGGCTAGTGGGAGCAGTAGGCGTAGCGCTGGGGTAGGCAAAGGGCAAGGGGTGGGTGTCGGGGTAAACCTCGAAGTAGGCCTAGGACCAGGAGTGGGAGCTGTGGCTAGGGGTAGGGATGGGGGTGGGCCTATGGGTAGGGGGAGCTGTAGGGACTGGGGTAGAAGTAGGACCAGAGGTAGTGCTAGGCGTAGGCCTAGGGCGAGGGGTAGTGCTTGGGGTAACCTAACCCTAACCCTAACCCTAACCCTAACACAAACCCTAACCCTAACCCTAACTCTAACACCAACCCTAACCTTAACCCTAACCCTAACACCAACCCTAACCCTAACCCTAACCCTAACCCTAACCCTAACCCTAACACCAACCCTAACCCTAACCTTGACACCAACTCTAACCCTAATCCTAACCCTAACCCTAACCCTAACACCAACCCTAACCAAAACCCTAACCCTAACCCTAACACCAACCCTAACCTTAACTTTAACCCTAACCCTAACCCTAAACCTAACCCTAACCCTAACACCAAACCTAACCCTAATCCTAATCCTAACCCTAACCCTAACCCTAACACTAACCCTAACCTAACCCTAACCCTAACACCAACCCTAACCCTAACCCTAACCCTAACCCTAACCCTAAACCTATGCCTAACACCAACCCTAACCCTAAGCCTAACCCTAACCCTAACTCTAACACCAACCCTAACCCTAACCCTAACCCTAAACCCTAATCCTAACCCTAACCCTAACCCTAACCCTAACAAGGGCAAGGTTTACTGGTCAGCGACGGGCAAGTTCTAGGCCTCGGACTAGAAGGAGGCATGGGCGTTGGTCTAGGGCCCGAGCTAGGGCTAGTGAGAGCGGTAGGCGTAGCGCTGGGGTAGGCATAGTGCAAGGGGTGGGTGTCGAGGAAAACCTCGAGTAGGCCTAGAGCCAGGAGTGGGAGCTGTGGCTAGGGGTAGGGATGGGGGTGGGCCTATGGGTAGGGGGAGCTGTAGGGACTGGGGTAGGGGTAGGACCAGAGGTAGTGCTAGGCGTAGGCCTAGGGCGAGGGGTAGTGCTCGGGGTAACCTAACCCTAACCCTAACCCTAACCCTAACACTAACCCTAACCCTAACCCTAACTCTAACACCAACCCTAACCCTAACCCTAACCCTAACCCTAACCCTAACCCTATACCTAACACCAACCCTAACCCTAACCCTAACCCTAACACCAAACCTAACCCTAACCCTAACCCTAACCCTAACCCTAACCCTAACACCAACCCTAACCCTAACCCTAACCCTAACCTTAACACCAACTCTAACCCTAATCCTAACCCTAACCCTAGCCCTAAAACCAACCCTAAACAAAACCCTAACCCTAACCCTAACACCAACCCTAACCCTAACCCGAACCCTAACCCTAACCCTATGCCTAACACGAACCCTAACCCTAACCCTAACCCTAAACCTAACCCTAACCCTAACACCAACCCTAACCCTAATCCTAATCCTAACCCTAACTCTAACCATAACACTAACCCTAACCCTAACAACAACCCTAACCCTAACCCTAACCCTAACCCTAACCCTATACCTAACACCAACCCTAACCCTAACCCTAACCCTAACCCTAACACCAACCCTAACCCTAACCCTAACCCAAACACCAACCCTAACCCTAATCCTAACCCTAACCCTAACTCTAACCCTAACACCAACCCTAACCGTAACCCTAACCCTAACCCTAACATTAACCCTAACACCAACCCTAACCCTAACCCTAACCCTAACCCTAACACCAACCCTAACCCTAACCCTAACCCTAAACCCTAATCCTAACCGTAACCCTAACCCTAACCCTAACCCTAACCCTAACCCTAACCCTAACCCTAACCCTAACAAGGGCAAGGTTTACTGGTCAGCGACGGGCAAGTTCTAGGCCTCGGACTAGAAGGAGGCATGGGCGTTGGTCTAGGGCCCAAGCTAGGGCTAGTGAGAGCGGTAGGCGTAGCGCTAGGGTAGGCATAGGGCAAGGGGTGGGTGTCGAGGTAAACCTCGAGTAGGCCTAGAGCCAGGAGTGGGAGCTGTGGCTAGTGGTAGGGTTGGGGGTGGGCCTATGGGTAGGGGGACCTGTAGGGCCAGGGTAGTGGTAGGAACAGAGGTAGTGCTAGGCGTAGTCCTAGGGCGAGGGGTAGTGCTCGGGGTAGGGTTAGTTGAAGGGCTAGTGTTTGGCAGAGGCCCACGGGCAGTGTTAGGGTTAGGGCTCATGTTAAGCCTAGGACTAGTGGTAGTGGTAGGGGTTGGCCGAGGACTAGGGGTAGGTGTCACGAAATGGCTCCGGGTAGTCATAGGACTCCGAACGGATGTAGGGCTGGATTAGGGTGTGGCTAATGGTGGGTCCAGGGTGATTTCGTAGGACACGGGTTAGGGCTCTGGCTATTGGTAGGGCAAGGTGTACCGGTTGGCGACGGGCAAGTGCTAGGCTTCGGACTAGAGTGAGCACTGGGCGTTTGTCTAGGGCCCTAGGTAGGGCTAGTGGGAGCAGTAGGCGTAGCGCTGGGGTAGGCAAAGGGCAAGGGGTGGGTGTCGGGGTAAACCTCGAAGTAGGCCTAGGACCAGGAGTGGGAGCTGTGGCTAGGGGTAGGGATGGGGGTGGGCCTATGGGTAGGGGGAGCTGTAGGGACTGGGGTAGAAGTAGGACCAGAGGTAGTGCTAGGCGTAGGCCTAGGGCGAGGGGTAGTGCTTGGGGTAACCTAACCCTAACCCTAACCCTAACCCTAACACAAACCCTAACCCTAACCCTAACTCTAACACCAACCCTAACCTTAACCCTAACCCTAACACCAACCCTAACCCTAACCCTAACCCTAACCCTAACCCTAACACCAACCCTAACCCTAACCTTGACACCAACTCTAACCCTAATCCTAACCCTAACCCTAACCCTAACACCAACCCTAACCAAAACCCTAACCCTAACCCTAACACCAACCCTAACCTTAACTTTAACCCTAACCCTAACCCTAAACCTAACCCTAACCCTAACACCAAACCTAACCCTAATCCTAATCCTAACCCTAACCCTAACCCTAACACTAACCCTAACCTAACCCTAACCCTAACACCAACCCTAACCCTAACCCTAACCCTAACCCTAACCCTAAACCTATGCCTAACACCAACCCTAACCCTAAGCCTAACCCTAACCCTAACTCTAACACCAACCCTAACCCTAACCCTAACCCTAAACCCTAATCCTAACCCTAACCCTAACCCTAACCCTAACAAGGGCAAGGTTTACTGGTCAGCGACGGGCAAGTTCTAGGCCTCGGACTAGAAGGAGGCATGGGCGTTGGTCTAGGGCCCGAGCTAGGGCTAGTGAGAGCGGTAGGCGTAGCGCTGGGGTAGGCATAGTGCAAGGGGTGGGTGTCGAGGTAAACCTCGAGTAGGCCTAGAGCCAGGAGTGGGAGCTGTGGCTAGGGGTAGGGATGGGGGTGGGCCTATGGGTAGGGGGAGCTGTAGGGACTGGGGTAGGGGTAGGACCAGAGGTAGTGCTAGGCGTAGGCCTAGGGCGAGGGGTAGTGCTCGGGGTAACCTAACCCTAACCCTAACCCTAACCCTAACACTAACCCTAACCCTAACCCTAACTCTGACACCAACCCTAACCCTAACCCTAACCCTAACCCTAACCCTAACCCTATACCTAACACCAACCCTAACCCTAACCCTAACCCTAACACCAAACCTAACCCTAACCCTAACCCTAACCCTAACCCTAACCCTAACACCAACCCTAATCCTAACCCTAACCCTAACCTTAACACCAACTCTAACCCTAATCCTAACCCTAACCCTAGCCCTAAAACCAACCCTAACCAAAACCCTAACCCTAACCCTAACACCAACCCTAACCCTAACCCGAACCCTAACCCTAACCCTATGCCTAACACGAACCCTAACCCTAAACCTAACCCTAAACCTAACCCTAACCCTAACACCAACCCTAACCCTAATCCTAATCCTAACCCTAACTCTAACCCTAACACTAACCCTAACCCTAACCCTAACCCTAACAACAACCCTAACCCTAACCCTAACCCTAACCCTAACCCTATACCTAACACCAACCCTAACCCTAACCCTAACCCTAACCCTAACACCAACCCTAACCCTAACCCTAACCCTAACACCAACCCTAACCCTAATTTTAACCCTAATCCTAACCCTAACCCTAACACCAACCCTAACCGTAACCCTAACCCTAACCCTAACCCTAACCCTATGCCTAACACGAACCCTAACCCTAACCCTAACCCTAACCCTAACACCAACCCTAACAGTAACCCTAACCCTAAACGTAACACCAACCCTAACCCTAACCGAAACCCTAACCCTAACACCAACCCTAACCCTAACCCTAACACCAACCCTAAACCTAACCCTAACCCTAACCCTAACACCAACCCTAACCCTAACCCTAACCCTAACACCAACCCTAACCCTAATCCTAACCCTAACCCTAACCCTAACCCTAATACCAACCCTAACCCTAACCCTAAACCCTAATCCTAACCCTAACCCTACCCTAACCCTAACCCTAACCCTAACAAGGGCAAGGTTTACTGGTCAGCGACGGGCAAGTTCTAGGCCTCGGACTAGAAGGAGGCATGGGCGTTGGTCTAGGGCCCGAGCTAGGGCTAGTGAGAGCGGTAGGCGTAGCGCTGGGGTAGGCATAGGGCAAGGGGTGGGTGTCGAGGTAAACCTCGAGTAGGCCTAGAGCCAGGAGTGGGAGCTGTGGCTAGTGGTAAAGTTGGGGGTGGGCCTATGGGTAGGGGGAGATGTAGGGCCAGGGTAGTGGTAGGAACAGAGGTAGTGCTAGGCGTAGGCCTAGGGGGAGGGGTAGTGCTCGGGGTAGGGTTAGTTGAAGGGCTAGTGTTTGGCAGAGGGCCACGGGCAGTGTTAGGGTTAGGGCTCATGTTAAGCCTAGGACTAGTGGTAGTGGTAGGGGTTGGCCGAGGACTAGGGGTAGGTGTCACGAAATGGCTCCGGGTAGTTTTAGGACTCCGAACGGATGTAGGGCTGGATTAGGTTGTGGCTAATGGTGGGTCCAGGGTGATTTCGTAGGACACGGGTTAGGGCTCTGGCTATTGGTAGGGCAAGGTGTACCGGTTGACGACGGGCTAGTGCTAGGCTTCGGACTAGAGTGAGCACTGGGCGTTGGTCTAGGGCCCGAAGTAGGGCTAGTGGGAGCGGTAGGCGTAGCGCTGGGGTAGGCAAAGGGCAAAAGGTGGGTGTCGGGGTAAACCTCGAAGTAGGCCTAGGACCAGGAGTGGGAGCTGTGGCTAGGGGTAGGGATGGGGGTGGGACTATGGGTAGGGGGAGCTGTAGGGACTGGGGTAGGGGTAGGACCAGAGGTAGTGCTAGGCGTAGGCCTAGGGCGAGGGGTAGTTCTCGGGGTAACCTAACCCTAACCCTAACCCTAACCCTAACCCTAACACTAACCCTAACCTTAACCCTAACTCTAACACCAACCCTAACCCTAACCCTAACCCTAACCCTATACCGAACACCAACCCTAACCCTAACCCTAACCCTAACCCTAACACCAACCCTGACCCTAACCCTAACCCTAACACCAACCCTAACCCTAATCCTAACCCTAACCCTAACCCTAACCCTAACACCAACCCTAACCGTAACCCTAACCCTAACCCTAACACCAACCCTAACCCTAACCCTAACCCTAACCTTAACACCAACTCTAACCCTAATCCTAACCCTAACCCTAACCCTAACACCAACCCTAACCAAAACCCTAACCCTAACCCTAACACCAACCCTAAGCCTAACCCTAACCCTAACCCTAACCCTATGCCTAACACGAACCCTAACCCTAACCCTAACCCTAACACCAACCCTAATCCTAACCCTAACCCTAACCCTAACCCTAACCCTAACACTTACCCTAACCCTAACCCTAACCCTAACCTTAACACCAACTCTAACCCTAATCCTAACCCTAACCCTAACCCTAACACCAACCCTAACCAAAACCCTAACCCTAACCCTAACACCAACCCTAACCCTAACCCTAACCCTAACCCTAACCCTATGCCTAACACGAACTCTAACCCTAACCCTAACCCTAACCCTAACACCAACCCTAACCCTAACACCAACCCTAACCCTAATCCTAATCCTAACCCTAACCCTAACCCTAACACTAACCCTAACCCTAACCCTAACCCTAACACCAACCCTAACCCTAACCCTAACCCTAACCCTAACCCTATACCTAACACCAACCCTAACACTAACCCTAACCCTAACCCTAACACCAACCCTA
>NW_027668855.1:132500-147500 GCF_964194185.1 Rhinolophus hipposideros | reverse complement strand
TAGGCAAAGGGCAAGGGGTGGGTGTCGGGGTAAACCTCGAAGTAGGCCTAGGACCAGGAGTGGGAGCTGTGGCTAGGGGTAGGGATGGGGGTGGGACTATGGGTAGGGGGAGCTGTAGGGACTGGGGTAGGGGTAGGACCAGAGGTAGTGCTAGGCGTAGGCCTAGGGCGAGGGGTAGTTCTCGGGGTAACCTAACCCTAACCCTAACCCTAACCCTAACCCTAACACTAACCCTAACCTTAACCCTAACTCTAACACCAACCCTAACCCTAACCCTAACCCTAACCCTATACCGAACACCAACCCTAACCCTAACCCTAACCCTAACCCTAACACCAACCCTGACCCTAACCCTAACCCTAACACCAACCCTAACCCTAATCCTAACCCTAACCCTAACCCTAACCCTAACACCAACCCTAACCGTAACCCTAACCCTAACCCTAACACCAACCCTAACCCTAACCCTAACCCTAACCTTAACACCAACTCTAACCCTAATCCTAACCCTAACCCTAACCCTAACACCAACCCTAACCAAAACCCTAACCCTAACCCTAACACCAACCCTAAGCCTAACCCTAACCCTAACCCTAACCCTATGCCTAACACGAACCCTAACCCTAACCCTAACCCTAACACCAACCCTAATCCTAACCCTAACCCTAACCCTAACCCTAACCCTAACACTTACCCTAACCCTAACCCTAACCCTAACCTTAACACCAACTCTAACCCTAATCCTAACCCTAACCCTAACCCTAACACCAACCCTAACCAAAACCCTAACCCTAACCCTAACACCAACCCTAACCCTAACCCTAACCCTAACCCTAACCCTATGCCTAACACGAACTCTAACCCTAACCCTAACCCTAACCCTAACACCAACCCTAACCCTAACACCAACCCTAACCCTAATCCTAATCCTAACCCTAACCCTAACCCTAACACTAACCCTAACCCTAACCCTAACCCTAACACCAACCCTAACCCTAACCCTAACCCTAACCCTAACCCTATACCTAACACCAACCCTAACACTAACCCTAACCCTAACCCTAACACCAACCCTAACCCTAACCCTAACCCTAACACCAACCCTAACCCTAATCCTAACACTAACCCTAACACTAACCCTAACACCAACCCTAACCGTAACCCTAATTCTAACCCTAACCCTAACCCTATGCCTAACACGAACCCTAACCCTATCCCTAACCCTAACCCCAGCACCAACCCTAACCCTAACCCTAACCCTAAACGTAACACCAACCCTAACCCTAACCCAAACCCTAACCCTAACACCAACCCTAACCCTAACCCTAACCCTAACCCTAACACCAACCCTAACCCTAACCCTAACCCTAACTCTAAACCTAACTCTAACCCTAACACCAACCCTAACCCTAACCCTAACCCTAACCCTAACACCAACCCTAACCCTAACCCTAACCCTAACCCTAACCCTAACCCTAACCCTAACACCAACCCTAACCCTAACCCTAACCCTAACCCTAACACCAACACTAACCCTAATCCTAACCCTAACCCTAAAGCTAACATCAACCCTAACCCTATCCCTAACCCTAACCCTAACACCAACCCTAACCCTAACCCTAACCCTAACCCTAACCCTATGCCTAACACGAACCCTAACCCTAAACCTAACCCTAACCCTAACACCAACCCTAACCCTAATTCTAATCCTAACCCTAACCCTAACCCTAACACAAACCCTAACCCTAACCCTAACCCTAACACCAACCCTAACCCTAACCCTAAACCTAACTCTAACCCTATACCTAACACCAACTCTAACCCTAACCCTAACCCTATACCTAACACCAACCCTAACCCTAACCCTAACCCTAACACCAACCCTAACCCTAAACCTAACCCTAACCCTAACCCTAACCCTAACACCAACCCTAACCCTAACCCTAACCCTAACCTTAACACCCACTCTAACCCTAATCCTAACCCTAACCCTAACCTTAACACCAACCCTAACCAAAACCCTAACCCTAACCCTAACACCAACCCTAACCCTAACCCTAACCCTAACCCTAACCCTATGCCTAACCCTAACCCTAACCCTAAACCTAACCCTAAACCTAACCCTAACCCTAACACCAACCCTAACCCTAATCCTAATCCTAACCCTAACCCTAACCCTAACACTAACCCTAACCCTAACCCTAACCCTAACACCAACCCTAACCCTAACCCTAACCCTAACCCTAACCCTATACCTAACAGCAACCCTAACCCTAACCCTAACCATAACCCTAACACCAACCCTAACCCTAACCCTAACACCAACCCTAACCCTAATCCTAAACCTTACCCTAACCCTAACCCTAACACCAACCCTAACCGTAACCCTAACACTAACCCTAACATTAACCCTAACACCAACCCTAACCCTAACCCTAACCCTAACCCTAACACCAACCCTAACCCTAACCCTAATCCTAAACCCTAAATCTAACCCTAACCCTAACCCTAACCCTAACCCTAACCCTAACAAGGGCAAGGTTTACTGGTCAGCGACGGGCAAGTTCTAGGCCTCGGACTAGAAGGAGGCATGGGCGTTGGTCTAGGGCCCAAGCTAGGGCTAGTGAGAGCGGTAGGCGTAGCGCTGGGGTAGGCATAGGGCAAGGGGTGGGTGTCGAGGTAAACCTCGAGTAGGCCTAGAGCCAGGAGTGGGAGCTGTGGCTAGTGGTAGGGTTGGGGTTGGGCCTATGGGTAGGGGGAGCTGTAGGGCCAGGGTAGTGGTAGGAACAGAGGTAGTGCTAGGCGTAGGCCTAGGGCGAGGGGTAGTGCTCGGGGTAGGGTTAGTTGAAGGGCTAGTGTTTGGCAGAGGCCCACGGGCAGTGTTAGGGTTAGGGCTCATGTTAAGCCTAGGACTAGTGGTAGTGGTAGGGGTTGGCCGAGGACTAGGGGTAGGTGTCACGAAATGGCTCCGGGTAGTCATAGGACTCCGAACGGATGTAGGGCTGGATTAGGGTGTGGCTAATGGTGGGTCCAGGGTGATTTCGTAGGACACGGGTTAGTGCTCTGGCTATTGGTAGGGCAAGGTGTACCGGTTGGCGACGGGCAAGTGCTAGGCTTCGGACTAGAGTGAGCACTGGGCGTTGGTCTAGGGCCCGAGGTAGGGCTAGTGGGAGCAGTAGGCGTAGCGCTGGGGTAGGCAAAGGGCAAGGGGTGGGTGTCGGGGTAAACCTCGAAGTAGGCCTAGGACCAGGAGTGGGAGCTGTGGCTAGGGGTAGGGATGGGGGTGGGCCTATGGGTAGGGGAAGCTGTAGGGACTGGGGTAGGGGTAGGACCAGAGGTAGTGCTAGGCGTAGGCCTAGGGCGAGGGGTAGTGCTCGGGGTAACCTAAACCTAACCCTAACCCTAACCCTTACACTAACCCTAACCCTAACCCTAACCCTAACACCAACCCTAACCAAAACCCTAACCCTAACCCTAACACCAACCCTAACCCTAACCCTAACCCTAACCCTAACCCTAACCCTATGCCTAACACGAACCCTAACCCTAACCCTAACCCTAAACCTAACCCTAACCCTAACACCAACCCTAACCCTAATCCTAATCCTAACCCTAACCCTAACCCTAACACTAACCCTAACCCTAACCCTAACCCTAACACCAACCCTAACCCTAACCCTAAACCTAAACCTAAACCTAACCCTATACCTAACACCAACCCTAACCCTAATCCTAACCCTAACAACAACCCTAACCCTAACCCTAACCCTAACACCAACCCTAACCGTAACCCTAACCCTAACACTAACCCTAACCCTATGCCTAACACGAACCCTAACCCTAACCCTAACCCTAACCCTAACACCAACCCTAACCCTAAACCTAACCCTAACCCTAAACGTAACACCAACCCTAACCCTAACCCAAACCCTAACCCTAACACCAACCCTAACCCTAACCCTAACCCTAACCCTAACACCAACCCTAACCCTAACCCTAACCGTAACCCTAACCCTAACCCTAACCCTAACCCTAACACCAACCCTAACCCTAACCCTAACCCTAACCCTAACACCAACCCTAACCCTAATCCTAAACCTAACCCTAAAGCTAACATCAACCCTAACCCTTACCCTAACCCTAACCCTAACACCAACCCTAACCCTAACCCTAAACCTAACCCTAACCCTATGCCTAACACGAACCCTAACCCTAAACCTAACCCTAACCCTAGCACCAACCCTAACCCTAATCCTAATCCTAACCCTAACCCTAACCCTAACACTAACCCTAACCCTAACCCTAACCCTAACACCAACCCTAACCCTAACCCTAACCCTAACCCTATACCTAACACCAACCCTAACCCTAACCCTAACCCTAACCCTAACACCAACCCTAACCCTAACCCTAACCCTAACACCAACCCTAACCCTAATCCTAACCCTAACCCTAACTCTAACGCTAACACCAACCCTAACCGTAACCCTAACCCTAACCCTAACATTAACCCTAACACCAACCCTAACCCTAACCCTAACCCTAACCCTAACACCAACCCTAACCCTAACCCTAACCCTAAACCCTAATCCTAACCCTAACCCTAACCCTAACCCTAACCCTAACCCTAACCCTAACCCTAACCCTAACCCTAACAAGGGCAAGGTTTACTGGTCAGCGACGGGCAAGTTCTAGGCCTCGGACTAGAAGGAGGCATGGGCGTTGGTCTAGGGCCCAAGCTAGGGCTAGTGAGAGCGGTAGGCGTAGCGCTAGGGTAGGCATAGGGCAAGGGGTGGGTGTCGAGGTAAACCTCGAGTAGGCCTAGAGCCAGGAGTGGGAGCTGTGGCTAGTGGTAGGGTTGGGGGTGGGCCTATGGGTAGGGGGAGCTGTAGGGCCAGGGTAGTGGTAGGAACAGAGGTAGTGCTAGGCGTAGTCCTAGGGCGAGGGGTAGTGCTCGGGGTAGGGTTAGTTGAAGGGCTAGTGTTTGGCAGAGGCCCACGGGCAGTGTTAGGGTTAGGGCTCATGTTAAGCCTAGGACTACTGGTAGTGGTAGGGGTTGGCCGAGGACTAGGGGTAGGTGTCACGAAATGGCTCCGGGTAGTCATAGGACTCCGAACGGATGTAGGGCTGGATTAGGGTGTGGCTAATGGTGGGTCCAGGGTGATTTCGTAGGACACGGGTTAGGGCTCTGGCTATTGGTAGGGCAAGGTGTACCGGTTGGCGACGGGCAAGTGCTAGGCTTCGGACTAGAGTGAGCACTGGGCGTTTGTCTAGGGCCCTAGGTAGGGCTAGTGGGAGCAGTAGGCGTAGCGCTGGGGTAGGCAAAGGGCAAGGGGTGGGTGTCGGGGTAAACCTCGAAGTAGGCCTAGGACCAGGAGTGGGAGCTGTGGCTAGGGGTAGGGATGGGGGTGGGCCTATGGGTAGGGGGAGCTGTAGCGACTGGGGTAGAAGTAGGACCAGAGGTAGTGCTAGGCGTAGGCCTAGGGCGAGGGGTAGTGCTTGGGGTAACCTAACCCTAACCCTAACCCTAACCCTAACACAAACCCTAACCCTAACCCTAACTCTAACACCAACCCTAACCTTAACCCTAACCCTAACACCAACCCTAACCCTAACCCTAACCCTAACCCTAACCCTAACCCTAACACCAACCCTAACCCTAACCTTGACACCAACTCTAACCCTAATCCTAACCCTAACCCTAACCCTAACACCAACCCTAACCAAAACCCTAACCCTAACCCTAACACCAACCCTAACCTTAACTTTAACCCTAACCCTAACCCTAAACCTAACCCTAACCCTAACACCAAACCTAACCCTAATCCTAATCCTAACCCTAACCCTAACCCTAACACTAACCCTAACCTAACC
Organism: Rhinolophus hipposideros; assembly: GCF_964194185.1. NCBI lineage: Eukaryota > Metazoa > Chordata > Mammalia > Chiroptera > Rhinolophidae > Rhinolophus > Rhinolophus hipposideros. The sequence continues at coordinate 141,626 of NW_027668855.1, read as the reverse complement.
CTAACCCTAACACCAACCCTAACCCTAACCCTAACCCTAACCCTAACCCTAAACCTATGCCTAACACCAACCCTAACCCTAAGCCTAACCCTAACCCTAACTCTAACACCAACCCTAACCCTAACCCTAACCCTAACCCTAACCCTATACCTAACACCAACCCTAACCCTAACCCTAACCCTAACACCAACCCTAACCCTAACCCGAACCCTAACTCTAACCCTAACACCAACCCTAACCCTAACCCTAACCCTAAACTTAACACCAACTCTAACCCTAATCCTAACCCTAACCCTAACCCTAACACCAACCCTAACCAAAACCCTTACCCTAACTCTAACACCAACCCTAACCCTAACCCTAACCCTAACCCTAACCCTAACCCTATGCCTAACACGAACCCTAACCCTAACCCTAACCCTAAACCTAACCCTAACCCTAACACCAACCCTAACCCTAATCCTAATCCTAACCCTAACCCTAACCCTAACACTAACCCTAACCCTAACCCTAACCCTAACACCAACCCTAACCCTAACCCTAACCCTAACCCTAACCCTATACCTAACACCAACCCTAACCCTAACCCTAACCCTAACACCAACCCTAACCCTAACCCTAACCCTAACACCAACCCTAACCCTAACCCTAACCCTAACCCTAAACGTAACACCAACCCTAACCCTAACCCAAACCCTAACCCTAACACCAACTTTAACCCTAACCCTAACCCTAACCCTAACACCAACCCTAACCCTAACCCTAACCCTAACCCTAACCCTAACCCTAACACCAACCCTAAACCTAAACCTAACCCTAACCCTAACACCAACCCTAACCCTAATCCTAACCCTAACCCTAAAGCTAACATCAACCCTAACCCTTACCCTAAACTTAACCCTAACACCAACCCTAACCCTAACCCTAACCCTAACCCTATGCCTAACACGAACCCTAACCCTAACCCTAACCCTAACCCTAACCCTAAAACCAACCCTAACCCTAACCCTAACCCTAACCCTAAACGTAACACCAACCCTAACCCTAACCCAAACCCTAACCTTAACACCAACCCTAACCCTAACCCTAACCCTAACCCTAACACCAACCCTAACCCTAACCCTAACCCTAACCTTTACCCTAACCCTAACCCTAACACCAACCCTAACCCTAATCCTAATCCTAACCCTAACCCTAACCCTAACACTAACCCTAACCCTAACCCTAACCCTAAACCTAACCCTAACACCAACCCTAACCCTAACCCTAACCCTAACCCTAACCCTATACCTAACACCAACCCTAACCCTAACCCTAACCCTAACCCTAACACCAACCCTAACCCTAACCCTAACCCTAACACCAACCCTAACCCTAATCCTAACCCTAACCCTAATCCTAACCCTAACACCATCCCTAACCGTAACCCTAACCCTAACCCTAACCCTAACCCTATGCCTAACACGAACCCTAACCCTAACCCTAACATTAACCCTAACCCTAAAACCAACCCTAACCCTAACCCTAACCCTAACCCTAAACGTAACACCAACCCTAACCCTAACCCAAACCCTAACCTTAACACCAACCCTAACCCTAACCCTAACCCTAACCCTAACACCAACCCTAACCCTAACCCTAACCCTAACTCTAACCCTAACCCTAACCCTAACACCAACCCTAACCCTAACCCTAACCCTAACCCTAACCCTAACACCAACCCTAACCCTAAACCTAACCCTAAACCTAACCCTAACCCTAACACCAACCCTAACCCTAACCCTAACCCTAACACCAACCCTAACCCTAATCCTAACCCTAACCCTAAAGCTAACATCAACCCTAACCCTAACCCTAACCTAACCCTAACACCAACCCTAACCCTAACCCTAACCCTAACCCTAACCCTATGCCTAACACGAACCCTAACCCTAAACCTAACCCTAACCCTAACACCAAACCTAACCCTAATCCTAATCCTAACCCTAACCCTAACCCTAACACTAACCCTAACCCTAACCCTAACCCTATACCTAACACCAACCCTAACCCTAACCCTAACCCTAACCCTAACCCTAACACCAACCCTAATCCTAACCCTAACCCTAACCCTAACCCTATACCTAACACCAACCCTAACCCTAACCCTAACCCTAACCCTAACACCAAACCTAACCCTAACCCTAACCCTAACACCAACCCTAACCCTAATCCTAACCCTAACCCTAAACCTAACCCTAACTCCAACCCTAACCGTAACCCTAACCCTAACCCTAACATTAACCCTAACACCAAACCTAACCCTAACCCTAACCCTAACCCTAACACCAACCCTAACCCTAACCCTAACCCTAAACCCTAATCCTAACCCTAACCCTAACCCTAACCCTAACCCTAACCCTAACAAGGGCAAGGTTTACTGGTCAGCGACGGGCAAGTTCTAGGCCTCGGACTAGAAGGAGGCGTGGGCGTTGGTCTAGGGCCCAAGCTAGGGCTAGTGAGAGCGGTAGGCGTAGTGCTGGGGTAGGCATAGGGCAAGGGGTGGGTGTCGAGGTAAACCTCGAGTAGGCCTACAGCCAGGAGTGGGAGCTGTGGCTAGTTGTAGGGTTGGGGGTGGGCCTATGGGTAGGGGGAGCTGTAGGGCCAGGGTAGTGGTATGAACAGAGGTAGTGCTAGGCGTAGGCCTAGGGCGAGGGGTAGTGCTCGGGGTAGGTTTAGTTGAAGGGCTAGTGTTTGGCAGAGGCCCACGGGCAGTGTTAGGGTTAGGGCTCATGTTAAGCCTAGGACTAGTGGTAGTGGTAGGGGTTGGCCGAGGACTAGGGGTAGGTGTCACGAAATGGCTCCGGGTAGTCATAGGACTCCGAACGGATGTAGGGCTGGATTAGGGTGTGGCTAATGGTGGGTCCAGGGTGATTTCGTAGGACACGGGTTAGGGCTCTGGCTATTGGTAGGGCAAGGTGTACTGGTTGGCGACGGGCAAGTGCTAGGCTTCGGACAAGCGTGAGCACTGGGCGTTGGTCTAGGGCCCGAGGTAGGGCTAGTGGGAGCAGTAGGCCTAGCGCTGGGGTAGGCAAAGGGCAAGGAATGGGTGTCGGGGTAAACCTCGAAGTAGGCCTAGGACCAGGAGTGGGAGCTGTGGCTAGGGGTAGGGATGGGGGTGGGCCTATGGGTAGGGGGAGCTGTAGGGACTGGGGTAGGGGTAGGACCAGAGGTAGTGCTAGGCGTAGGCCTAGGGCGAGGGGTAGTGCTTGGGGAAACCTAACCCTAACCCTAACCCTAACCCTAACACTAACCCTAACCCTAACCCTAACTCTAACACCAACCCTAACCCTAACCCTAACCCTAACCCTAACCCTATACCTAACACCAACCCTAACCCTAACCCTAACCCTAAACCTAACCCTAACCCTAACCCTAACCCTAACCCAAAACCTAACACCAACCCTAACCTTAAACCTAACCCTAACCCTAACTCTAACCCTAACACCAACCCTAACCCTAACCCTAACCCTAAACCCTAACCCTAACCCTAACACTAACCCTAACCCTAACCCTAACCCCTAACCCTAACCCTAACCCTAACCCTAACCCTTACCCCTAACCCTAACCTTAAACCTAACCCTAAACGTAACCCCAACCCTAACACCAACCCTAACCCTAACCCTAACCCTAACACCAACCCTAAACCTAACCCTAACCCTAACCCTAACCCTAACCCAAAACCTAACACCAACCCTAACCCTAAACCTAACCCTAACCCTAACTCTAACCCTAACACCAACCCTAACCCTAACCCTAACCCTAAACCCTAACCCTAACACTAACCCTAATCCTAACCCTAACCCTAACCCTAACCCTAACCCTAACACCAACCCTAACCCTAACCCTAACCCTAAACCCTAATCCTAACCCTAACACTAACCCTAACCCTAACCCTAACAAGGGCAAGGTTTACTGGTCAGCGACGGGCAAGTTCTAGGCCTCGGACTAGAAGGAGGCATGGGCGTTGGTCTAGTGCCCAAGCTAGGGCTAGTGAGAGCGGTAGGCGTAGCGCTGGGGTAGGCATAGGGCAAGGGGTGGGTGTCGAGGTAAACCTCGAGTAGGCCAGAGCCAGGAGTGGGAGCTGTGGCTAGTTGTAGGGTTGGGGGTGGGCCTATGGGTAGGGGGAGCTGTAGGGCCAGGGTCGTGGTAGGAACAGAGGTAGTGCTAGGCGTAGGCCTAGGGCGAGGGGTAGTGCTCGGGGTAGGGTTAGTTGAAGGGCTAGTGTTTGGCAGAGGCCCACGGGCAGTGTTAGGGTTAGGGCTCATGTTAAGCCTAGGACTAGTGGTAGTGGTAGGGGTTGGCCGAGGACTAAGGGTAGGTGTCACGAAATGGCTCCGGGTAGTCATAGGACTCCGAACGGATGTAGGGCTGGATTAGGGTGTGGCTAATGGTGGGTCCAGGGTGATTTCGTAGGACACGGGTTAGTGCTCTGGCTATTGGTAGGGCAAGGTGTACCGGTTGGCGACGGGCAAGTGCTAGGCTTCGACTAGAGTGAGCACTGGGCGTTGGTCTAGGGCCCGAGGTAGGGCTAGTGGGAGCAGTAGGCGTAGCGCTGTGGTAGGCAAAAAGCAAGGGGTGGGTGTCGGGGTAAACCTCGAAGTAGGCCAAGAACCAGGAGTGGGAGCTGTGGCTAGGGGTAGGGATGGGGGTGGGCCTATGGGTAGGGGGAGCTGTAGGGACTGGGGTAGGGGTAGGACCAGAGGTAGTGCTAGGCGTAGGCCTAGGGCGAGGGGTAGTGCTCGGGGTAACCTAACCCTAACCCTAACCCTAACCCTAACACTAACCCTAACCCTAACCCTAACTCTAACACCAACCCTAACCCTAACCCTAACCCTAACCCTAACCCTATACCTAACACCAACCCTAACCCTAACCCTAACCCTAACACCAACCCTAACCCTAACCCTAACCCTAACCCTAACACTAACCCTAACACCAACCCTAACCCTAACCCTAACCCTAACCTTAACACCCACTCTAACCCTAATCCTAACCCTAACCCTAACCTTAACACCAACCCTAACCAAAACCCTAACCCTAACCCTAACACCAACCCTAACCCTAACACTAACCCTAACCCTAACCCTATGCCTAACACGAACCCTAACCCTAAACCTAACCCTAAACCTAACCCTAACCCTAACACCAACCCTAACCCTAATCCTAATCCTAACCCTAACCCTAACCCTAACACTAACCCTAACCCTAACCCTAACCCTAACACCAACCCTAACCCTAACCCTAACCCTAACCCTATACCTAACAGCAACCCTAACCCTAACCCTAACCATAACCATAACACCAACCCTAACCCTAACCCTAACACCAACCCTAACCCTAATCCTAAACCTTACCCTAACCCTAACCCTAACACCAACCCTAACCGTAACCCTAACACTAACCCTAACATTAACCCTAACACCAACCCTAACCCTAACCCTAACCCTAACCCTAACACCAACCCTAACCCTAATCCTAAACCTAACCCTAAAGCTAACATCAACCCTAACCCTTACCCTAACCCTAACCCTAACACCAACCCTAACCCTAACCCTAAACCTAACCCTAACCCTATGCCTAACACGAACCCTAACCCTAAACCTAACCCTAACCCTAGCACCAACCCTAACCCTAATCCTAATCCTAACCCTAACCCTAACCCTAACACTAACCCTAACCCGAACCCTAACCCTAACACCAACCCTAACCCTAACCCTAACCCTAACCTTAACCCTATACCTAACACCAACCCTAACCCTAACCGTAACCCTAACCCTAACACCAACCCTAACCCTAACCCTAACCCTAACACCAACCCTAACCCTAATCCTAACCCTAACCCTAACTCTAACCCTAACACCAACCCTAACCGTAACCCTAACCCTAACCCTAACATTAACCCTAACACCAACCCTAACCCTAACCCTAACCCTAACCCTAACACCAACCCTAACCCTAACCCTAACCCTAAACCCTAATCCTAACCCTAACCCTAACCCTAACCCTAACCCTAACCCTAACCCTAACCCTAACAAGGGCAAGGTTTACTGGTCAGCGACGGGCAAGTTCTAGGCCTCGGACTAGAAGGAGGCATGGGCGTTGGTCTAGGGCCCAAGCTAGGGCTAGTGAGAGCGGTAGGCGTAGCGCTAGGGTAGGCATAGGGCAAGGGGTGGGTGTCGAGGTAAACCTCGAGTAGGCCTAGAGCCAGGAGTGGGAGCTGTGGCTAGTGGTAGGGTTGGGGGTGGGCCTATGGGTAGGGGGAGCTGTAGGGCCAGGGTAGTGGTAGGAACAGAGGTAGTGCTAGGCGTAGTCCTAGGGCGAGGTGTAGTGCTCGGGGTAGGGTTAGTTGAAGGGCTAGTGTTTGGCAGAGGCCCACGGGCAGTGTTAGGGTTAGGGCTCATGTTAAGCCTAGGACTAGTGGTAGTGGTAGGGGTTGGCCGAGGACTAGGGGTAGGTGTCACGAAATGGCTCCGGGTAGTCATAGGACTCCGAACGGATGTAGGGCTGGATTAGGGTGTGGCTAATGGTGGGTCCAGGGTGATTTCGTAGGACACGGGTTAGGGCTCTGGCTATTGGTAGGGCAAGGTGTACCGGTTGGCGACGGGCAAGTGCTAGGCTTCGGACTAGAGTGAGCACTGGGCGTTTGTCTAGGGCCCTAGGTAGGGCTAGTGGGAGCAGTAGGCGTAGCGCTGGGGTAGGCAAAGGGTAAGGGGTGGGTGTCGGGGTAAACCTCGAAGTAGGCCTAGGACCAGGAGTGGGAGCTGTGGCTAGGGGTAGGGATGGGGGTGGGCCTATGGGTAGGGGGAGCTGTAGGGACTGGGGTAGAAGTAGGACCAGAGGTAGTGCTAGGCGTAGGCCTAGGGCGAGGGGTAGTGCTTGGGGTAACCTAACCCTAATCCTAACCCTAACCCTAACACAAACCCTAACCCTAACCCTAACTCTAACACCAACCCTAACCTTAACCCTAACCCTAACACCAACCCTAACCCTAACCCTAACCCTAACCCTAACCCTAACCCTAACACCAACCCTAACCCTAACCCTAACCCTAACCTTGACACCAACTCTAACCCTAATCCTAACCCTAACCCTAACCCTAACACCAACCCTAACCAAAACCCTAACCCTAACCCTAACACCAACCCTAACCTTAACTTTAACCCTAACCCTAACCCTATGCCTAACACGAACCCTAACCCTAACCCTAACCCTAAACCTAACCCTAACCCTAACACCAAACCTAACCCTAATCCTAATCCTAACCCTAACCCTAACCCTAACACTAACCCTAACCTAACCCTAACCCTAACACCAACCCTAACCCTAACCCTAACCCTAACCCTAACCCTAAACCTATGCCTAACACCAACCCTAACCCTAAGCCTAACCCTAACCCTAACTCTAACACCAACCCTAACCCTAACCCTAACCCTAACCCTAACCCTATACCTAACAACAACCCTAACCCTAACCCTAACCCTAACACCAACCCTAACCCTAACCCGAACCCTAACTCTAACCCTAACACCAACCCTAACCCTAACCCTAACCCTAAACTTAACACCAACTCTAACCCTAATCCTAACCCTAACCCTAACCCTAACACCAACCCTAACCAAAACCCTAACCCTAATTCTAACACCAACCCTAACCCTAACCCTAACCCTAACCCTAACCCTAACCCTAACCCTAAACCTATGCCTAACACGAACCCTAACCCTAACCCTAACCCTAAACCTAACCCTAACCCTAACACCAACCCTAACCCTAATCCTAATCCTAACCCTAACCCTAACCCTAACACTAACCCTAACCCTAACCCTAACCCTAACACCAACCCTAACCCTAACCCTAACCCTAACCCTAACCCTATACCTAACACCAACCCTAACCCTAACCCTAACCCTAACACCAACCCTAACCCTAACCCTAACCCTAACCCTAACACCAACCCTAACCCTAACCCTAACCCTAACCCTAAACGTAACACCAACCCTAACCCTAACCCAAACCCTAACCCTAACACCAACTTTACCCTAACCCTAACCCTAACCCTAACCCCAACCCTAACCCTAACCCTAACCCTAACCCTAACCCTAACACCAACCCTAAACCTAACCCTAACCCTAACCCTAACACCAACCCTTACCCTAATCCTAACCCTAACCCTACAGCTAACATCAACCCTAACCCTTACCCTAACCTTAACCCTTACACCAACCCTAACCCTAACCCTAACCCTAACCCTATGCCTAACACGAACCCTAACCCTAACCCTAACCCTAAACCTAACCCTAACCCTAACACCAACCCTAACCCTAATCCTAATCCTAACCCTAACCCTAACCCTAACACTAACCCTAACCCTAACCCTAACCCTAACACCAACCCTAACCCTAACCCTAACCCTAACCCTAACCCTATACCTAACACCAACCCTAACCCTAACCCTAACCCTAACACCAACCCTAACCCTAACCCTAACCCTAACCCTAACACCAACCCTAACCCTAACCCTAACCCTAACCCTAAACGTAACACCAACCCTAACCCTAACCCAAACCCTAACCCTAACACCAACTTTACCCTAACCCTAACCCTAACCCTAACCCCAACCCTAACCCTAACCCTAACCCTAACCCTAACCCTAACCCTAACACCAACCCTAAACCTAACCCTAACCCTAACCCTAACACCAACCCTTACCCTAATCCTAACCCTAACCCTACAGCTAACATCAACCCTAACCCTTACCCTAACCTTAACCCTTACACCAACCCTAACCCTAACCCTAACCCTAACCCTATGCCTAACACGAACCCTAACCCTAAACCTAACCCTAACCCTAACACCAACCCTAACCCTAATCCTAATCCTAACCCTAACCCTAACCCTAACACTAACCCTAACCCTAACCCTAACCCTAACTCCAAACCTAATCCTAACCCTAACCCTAACCCTAACCCTATACCTAACACCAACCCTAACCCTAACCCTAACCCTAACACCAAACCTAACCCTAACCCTAACCCTAACACCAACCCTAACCCTAATCCTAACCCTAACCCTAACCCTAACCCTAAC
>NW_027668855.1:37500-127500 GCF_964194185.1 Rhinolophus hipposideros | reverse complement strand
TAACCCTAACCCTAACCCTAACCCTAACCCTAACCCTAACACCAACCCTAACCCTAAACCTAACCCTAACCCTAACCCTAACCCTAACACCAACCCTAACCCTAATCCTAACCCAAACCCTAACGCTAACCCTATCCCTAACCCTAACCAACCCAAACCCTAACCCTAACCCTAACCCTAACCCTAACCCTAACCCTAACCCTAACCCTAACACCAACCCTAACCCTAACCCTAACCTTAACACCAACTCTAACCCTAATCCTAACCCTAACCCTAACCCTAACACCAACCCTAACCAAAACCCTAACCCTAACCCTAACACCAACCCTAACCCTAACCCTAACCCTAACCCTAACCCTAACCCTATGCCTAACACGAACCCTAACCCTAACCCTAACCCTAAACCTAACCCTAACCCTAACACCAACCCTAACCCTAATCCTAATCCTAACCCTAACCCTAACCCTAACACTAACCCTAACCCTAACCCTAACCCTAACACCAACCCTAACCCTAACCCTAACTCTAACCCTAAACCTATACCTAACACCAACCCTAACCCTAACCCTAACCCTAAACAAACCCTAACCCTAACCCTAACCCTAACACCAACCCTAACCCTAATCCTAACCCTAACCCTAACCCTAACCCTAACACCAACCCTAACCGTAACCCTAACCCTAACCCTAACCTTAATCCTAACACCAACCCTAACCCTAAACCTAACCCTAACCCTAACACCAACCCTAACCCTAACCCTAACCCTAAACCCTAATCCTAACCCTAATTCTAACCCAAACCCTAACCCTAACACCAACCCTAACCCTAACCCTAACCCTAACTCTAACCCTAACCCTAACTCTAACATCAACCCTAACCCTAACCCTAACCCTAACCCTAACACCAACCCTAACCCTAATCCTAACCCTAACCCTAACCCTATCACCAACCCTAACCCTAACCCTAACCCTAACACCAACCCTAACTTTAACCCTAACCCTAACCCTAACCCTATGCCTAACACCAACACTAACCCTAACCCTAACCCTAACCCTAACACCAACCCTAACCCTAATCCTAACCCTAACCCTAACCTTAACCCTAACACTAACCCTAACCCTAACCCTAACCCTAACACCAACCAAACCCTAACCCTAACCCTAACCCTAACCCTAAACGTAACACCAACCCTAACCCTAACCCAAACCCTAACCCTAACACCAACCCTAACCCTAACCCTAACTTTAACACCAACCCTAACCCTAACCCTAACCCTAACCCTAACCCTAACACTAACCCTAACACCAACCCTAACCCTAACCCTAACCCTAACCCTAACACCAACCCTAACCCTAATCCTAACCCTAACCCTAAAGCTAACATCAACCCTAACCCTTACCCTAACCCTAACCCTAACACCAACCCTAACCCTAATCCTAACCCTAACCCTATGCCTAAAACGAACCCTAACCCTAAACCTAACCCTAACCCTAACACCAACCCTAACCCTAATCCTAATCCTAACCCTAACCCTAACCCTAACACTAACCCTAACCCTAACCCTAACCCTAACACCAACCCTAATCCTAACCCTAACCCTAACCCTAACCCTATACCTAACACCAACCCTATCCCTAACCCTAACCCTAACCCTAACACCAACCCTAACCCTAACCCTAACTCTAACACCAACCCTAACCCTAACCCTAACCCTAACCCTAACCCTAACCCTAACCCTATACCTAACACCAACCCTAACCCTAACCCTAACCCTAACACCAACCCTAACCCTAACCCGAACCCTAACCCTAACCCTAACACCAACCCTAACCCTAACCCTAACCCTAAACTTAACACCAACTCTTACCCTAATCCTAACCCTAACCCTAACCCTAACACCAACCCTAACCAAAACCCTAACCCTAACTCTAACACCAACCCTAACCCTAACCCTAACCCTAACCCTATGCCTAACACGAACCCTAACCCTAACCCTAACCCTAAACCTAACCCTAACCCTAACTCCAACCCTAACCCTAATCCTAATCCTAACCCTAACCCTAACCCTAACACCAACCCTAACCCTAACCCTAACCCTAACCCTAACCCTAACCCTATACCTAACACCAACCCTAACCCTAACCCTAACCCTAACACCAACCCTAACCCTAACCCTAACCCTAACACCAACCCTAACCCTAACCCTAACCCTAAACGTAACACCAACCCTAACCCTAACCCAAACCCTAACCCTAACACCAACTTTAACCCTAACCCTAACCCTAAAACCAACCCTAACCCTAACCCTAACCCTAACCCTAACCCTAACACCAACCCTAAACCTAACCCTAACCCTAAACCTAACACCAACCCTAACCCTAATCCTAACCCTAACCCTAAAGCTAACATCAACCCTAACCCTTACCCTAACCTTAACCCTAACACCAACCCTAACCCTAACCCTAACCCTAACCCTATGCCTAACACGAACCCTAACCCTAAACCTAACCCTAACCCTAACACCAACCCTAACCCTAATCCTAATCCTAACCCTAACCCTAACCCTAACACTAACCCTAAACCTAACCCTAACCCTAACACCAACCCTAATCCTAACCCTAACCCTAACCCTAACCCTATACCTAACACCAACCCTAACCCTAACCCTAACCCTAACCCTAACACCAACCCTAACCCTAACCCTAACCCTAACACCAACCCTAACCCTAATCCTAACCCTAACCCTAAACCTAACCCTAACTCCAACCCTAACCGTAACCCTAACCCTAACCCTAACATTAACCCTAACACCAACCCTAACCCTAACCCTAACCCTAACCCTAACACCAACCCTAACCCTAACCCTAACCCTAAACCCTAATCTTAACCCTAACCCTAACCCTAACCCTAACCCTAACAAGGGCAAGGTTTACTGGTCAGCGACGGGCAAGTTCTAGGCCTCGGACTAGAAGGAGGCATGGGCGTTGGTCTAGGGCCCAAGCTAGGGCTAGTGAGAGCGGTAGGCGTAGCGCTGGGGTAGGCATAGGGCAAGGGGTGGGTGTCGAGGTAAACCTCGAGTAGGCCTACAGCCAGGAGTGGGAGCTGTGGCTAGTGGTAGGGTTGGGGGTGGGCCTATGGGTAGGGGGAGCTGTAGGGCCAGGGTAGTGGTAGGAACAGAGGTAGTGCTAGGCGTAGGCCTAGGGCGAGGGGTAGTGCTCGGGGTAGGGTTAGTTGAAGGGCTAGTGTTTGGCAGAGGCCCAAGGGCAGTGTTAGGGTTAGGGCTCATGTTAAGCCTAGGACTAGTGGTAGTGGTAGGGGTTGGCCGAGGACTAGGGGTAGGTGTCACGAAATGGCTCCGGGTAGTCATTGGACTCCGAACGGATGTAGGGCTGGATTAGGGTGTGGCTAAAGGTGGGTCCAGGGTTATTTCGTAGGACACGGGTTAGGGCTCTGGCTATTGGTAGGGCAAGGTGTACTGGTTGGCGACGGGCAAGTGCTAGGCTTCGGACTAGAGTGAGCACTGGGCGTTGGTCTAGGGCCCGAGGTAGGGCTAGTGGGAGCAGTAGGCCTAGCGCTGGGGTAGGCAAAGGGCAAGGGGTGGGTGTCGGGGTAAACCTCGAAGTAGGCCTAGGACCAGGAGTGGGAGCTGTGGCTAGGGGTAAAGATGGGGGTGGGCCTATGGGTAGGGGGAGCTGTAGGGACTGGGGTAGAAGTAGGACCAGAGGTAGTGCTAGGCGTAGGCCTAGGGCGAGGGGTAGTGCTTGGGGAAACCTAACCCTAACCCTAACTCTAACACCAACCCTAACCCTAACCCTAACCCTAACCCTAACCCAAAACCTAACACCAACCCTAACCCTAAACCTAACCCTAACCCTAACTCTAACCCTAACACCAACCCTAACCCTAACCCTAACCCTAAACCCTAACCCTAACCCTAACCCTAACACTAACCCTAACCCTAACCCTAACCCCTAACCCTAACCCTAACCCTAACCCTAACCCTTACCCCTAACCCTAACCTTAAACCTAACCCTAAACGTAACCCCAACCCTAACACCAACCCTAACCCTAACCCTAACCCTAACCCAAAACCTAACACCAACCCTAACCCTAAACCTAACCCTAACCCTAACTCTAACCCTAACACCAACCCTAACCCTAACCCTAACCCTAAACCCTAACCCTAACACTAACCCTAATCCTAACCCTAACCCTAACCCTAACCCTAACCCTAACCCTATACCTAACACCAACCCTAACCCTAACCCTAACCCTAACACCAACCCTAACCCTAACCCGAACCCTAACCCTAACCCTAACACCAACCCTAACCGTAACCCTAACCCTAAACTTAACACCAACTCTAACCCTAATCCTAACCCGAACCCTAACCCTAACACCAACCCTAACCAAAACCCTAACCCTAACTCTAACACCAACCCTAACCCTAACCCTAACCCTAACCCTAACCCTATGCCTAACACGAACCCTAACCCTAACCCTAACCCTAAACCTAACCCTAACCCTAATACCAACCCTAACCCTAATCCTAATCCTAACCCTAACCCTAACCCTAACACTAACCCTAACCCTAACCCTAACCCTAACACCAACCCTAACCCTAACCCTAACCCTAACCCTAACCCTAACCCTAACCCTATACCTAACACCAACCCTAACCCTAACCCTAACCCTAACACCAACCCTAAACCTAACCCTAACCCTAACACCAACCCTAACCCTAACCCTAACCCTAACCCTAAACGTAACACCAACCCTAACCCTAACCCAAACCCTAACCCTAACACCAACTTTAACCCTAACCCTAACCCTAACCCTAACACCAACCCTAACCCTAACCCTAACCCTAACCCTAACCCTAACCCTAACACCAACCCTAAACCTAACCCTAACCCTAACCCTAACACCAACCCTAACCCTAATCCTAACCCTAACCCTAAAGCTAACATCAACCCTAACCCTTACCCTAACCTTAACCCTAACACCAACCCTAACCCTAACCCTAACCCTAACCCTATGCCTAACACGAACCCTAACCCTAAACCTAACCCTAACCCTAACACCAACCCTAACCCTAATCCTAATCCTAACCCTAACCCTAACCCTAACACTAACCCTAACCCTAACCCTAACCCTAACACCAACCCTAATCCTAACCCTAACCCTAACCCTAACCCTATACCTAACACCAACCCTAACCCTAACCCTAACCCTAACCCTAACACCAACCCTAACCCTAACCCTAACCCTAACACCAACCCTAACCCTAATCCTAACCCTAACCCTAAACCTAACCCTAACTCCAACCCTAACCGTAACCCTAACCCTAACCCTAACATTAACCCTAACACCAACCCTAACCCTAACCCTAAACCTAACCCTAACACCAACCCTAACACTAACCCTAACCCTAAACCCTAATCCTAACCCTAACCCTAACCCTAACCCTAACCCTAACCCTAACCCTAACAAGGGCAAGGTTTACTGGTCAGCGACGGGCAAGTTCTAGGCCTCGGACTAGAAGGAGGCATGGGCGTTGGTCTAGGGCCCAAGCTAGGGCTAGTGAGAGCGGTAGGCGTAGCGCTGGGGTAGGCATAGGGCAAGGGGTGGGTGTCGAGGTAAACCTCGAGTAGGCCTACAGCCAGGAGTGGGAGCTGTGGCTAGTGGTAGGGTTGGGGGTGGGCCTATGGGTAGGGGGAGCTGTAGGGCCAGGGTAGTGGTAGGAACAGAGGTAGTGCTAGGCGTAGGCCTAGGGCGAGGTGTAGTGCTCGGGGTAGGGTTAGTTGAAGGGCTAGTGTTTGGCAGAGGCCCACGGGCAGTGTTAAGGTTAGGGCTCATGTTAAGCCTAGGACTAGTGGTAGTGGTAGGGGTTGGCCGAGGACTAGGGGTAGGTGTCACGAAATGGCTCCGGGTAGTCATAGGACTCCGAACGGATGTAGGGCTGGATTAGGGTGTGGCTAATGGTGGGTCCAGGGTGATTTCGTAGGACACGGGTTAGGGCTCTGGCTATTGGTAGGGCAAGGTGTACTGGTTGGCGACGGGCAAGTGCTAGGCTTCGGACTAGAGTGAGCACTGGGCGTTGGTCTAGGGCCCGAGGTAGGGCTAGTGGGAGCAGTAGGCCTAGCGCTGGGGTAGGCAAAGGGCAAGGGGTGGGTGTCGGGGTAAACCTCGAAGTAGGCCTAGAACCAGGAGTGGGAGCTGTGGCTAGGGGTAGGGATGGGGGTGGGCCTATGGGTAGGGGAAGCTGTAGGGAGTGGGGTAGAAGTAGGACCAGAGGTAGTGCTAGGCGTAGGCCTAGGGCGAGGGGTAGTGCTTGGGGAACCCTAACCCTAACCCTAACCCTAACCCTAACACTAACCCTAACCCTAACCCTAACTCTAACACCAACCCTAACCCTAACCCTAACCCTAACCCTAACCCTATACCTAACACCAACCCTAACCCTAACCCTAACCCTAAACCTAACCCTAACCCTAACCCTAACCCTAACCCAAAACCTAACACCAACCCTAACCCTAAACCTAACCCTAACCCTAACTCTAACCCTAACACCAACCCTAACCCTAACCCTAACCCTAAACCCTAACCCTAACCCTAACCCTAACACTAACCCTAACCCTAACCCTAACCCCTAACCCTAACCCTAACCCTAACCCTAACCCTAACCCTTACCCCTAAACCTAACCTTAAACCTAACCCTAAACGTAACCCCAACCCTAACACCAACCCTAACCCTAACCCTAACCCTAACACCAACCCTAAACCTAACCCTAACCCTAACCCTAACCCTAACCCAAAACCTAACACCAACCCTAACCCTAAACCTAACCCTAACCCTAACTCTAACCCTAACACCAACCCTCACCCTAACCCTAACCCTAAACCCTAACCCTAACACTAACCCTAATCGTAACCCTAACCCTAACCCTAACCCTACCCTAACCGTAACACCAACCCTAACCCTAAACCTAACCCTAACCCTAACCCTAACCCTAACACCAACCCTAACCCTAATCCTAACCCAAACCCTAACCCTAACCCTATCCCTAACCCTAACCAACCCTAACCCTAACCCTAACCCTAACCCTAATCCTAACCCTAACCCTAACACCAACCCTAACCCTAACCCTAACCCTAACCCTAAACGTAACACCAACCCTAACCCTAACCCAAACCCTAACCCTAACACCAACTTTAACCCTAACCCTAACCCTAACCCTAACACCAACCCTAACCCTAACCCTAACCCTAACCCTAACCCTAACCCTAACACCAACCCTAAACCTAACCCTAACCCTAACCCTAACACCAACCCTAACCCTAATCCTAACCCTAACCCTAAAGCTAACATCAACCCTAACCCTTACCCTAACCTTAACCCTAACACCAACCCTAACCCTAACCCTAACCCTAACCCTATGCCTAACACGAACCCTAACCCTAAACCTAACCCTAACCCTAACACCAACCCTAACCCTAATCCTAATCCTAACCCTAACCCTAACCCTAACACTAACCCTAACCCTAACCCTAACCCTAACACCAACCCTAATCCTAACCCTAACCCTAACCCTAACCCTATACCTAACACCAACCCTAACCCTAACCCTAACCCTAACCCTAACACCAACCCTAACCCTAACCCTAACCCTAACACCAACCCTAACCCTAATCCTAACCCTAACCCTAAACCTAACCCTAACTCCAACCCTAACCGTAACCCTAACCCTAACCCTAACATTAACCCTAACACCAACCCTAACCCTAACCCTAAACCTAACCCTAACACCAACCCTAACACTAACCCTAACCCTAAACCCTAATCCTAACCCTAACCCTAACCCTAACCCTAACCCTAACCCTAACCCTAACAAGGGCAAGGTTTACTGGTCAGCGACGGGCAAGTTCTAGGCCTCGGACTAGAAGGAGGCATGGGCGTTGGTCTAGGGCCCAAGCTAGGGCTAGTGAGAGCGGTAGGCGTAGCGCTGGGGTAGGCATAGGGCAAGGGGTGGGTGTCGAGGTAAACCTCGAGTAGGCCTACAGCCAGGAGTGGGAGCTGTGGCTAGTGGTAGGGTTGGGGGTGGGCCTATGGGTAGGGGGAGCTGTAGGGCCAGGGTAGTGGTAGGAACAGAGGTAGTGCTAGGCGTAGGCCTAGGGCGAGGTGTAGTGCTCGGGGTAGGGTTAGTTGAAGGGCTAGTGTTTGGCAGAGGCCCACGGGCAGTGTTAAGGTTAGGGCTCATGTTAAGCCTAGGACTAGTGGTAGTGGTAGGGGTTGGCCGAGGACTAGGGGTAGGTGTCACGAAATGGCTCCGGGTAGTCATAGGACTCCGAACGGATGTAGGGCTGGATTAGGGTGTGGCTAATGGTGGGTCCAGGGTGATTTCGTAGGACACGGGTTAGGGCTCTGGCTATTGGTAGGGCAAGGTGTACTGGTTGGCGACGGGCAAGTGCTAGGCTTCGGACTAGAGTGAGCACTGGGCGTTGGTCTAGGGCCCGAGGTAGGGCTAGTGGGAGCAGTAGGCCTAGCGCTGGGGTAGGCAAAGGGCAAGGGGTGGGTGTCGGGGTAAACCTCGAAGTAGGCCTAGAACCAGGAGTGGGAGCTGTGGCTAGGGGTAGGGATGGGGGTGGGCCTATGGGTAGGGGAAGCTGTAGGGAGTGGGGTAGAAGTAGGACCAGAGGTAGTGCTAGGCGTAGGCCTAGGGCGAGGGGTAGTGCTTGGGGAACCCTAACCCTAACCCTAACCCTAACCCTAACACTAACCCTAACCCTAACCCTAACTCTAACACCAACCCTAACCCTAACCCTAACCCTAACCCTAACCCTATACCTAACACCAACCCTAACCCTAACCCTAACCCTAAACCTAACCCTAACCCTAACCCTAACCCTAACCCAAAACCTAACACCAACCCTAACCCTAAACCTAACCCTAACCCTAACTCTAACCCTAACACCAACCCTAACCCTAACCCTAACCCTAAACCCTAACCCTAACCCTAACCCTAACACTAACCCTAACCCTAACCCTAACCCCTAACCCTAACCCTAACCCTAACCCTAACCCTAACCCTTACCCCTAAACCTAACCTTAAACCTAACCCTAAACGTAACCCCAACCCTAACACCAACCCTAACCCTAACCCTAACCCTAACACCAACCCTAAACCTAACCCTAACCCTAACCCTAACCCTAACCCAAAACCTAACACCAACCCTAACCCTAAACCTAACCCTAACCCTAACTCTAACCCTAACACCAACCCTCACCCTAACCCTAACCCTAAACCCTAACCCTAACACTAACCCTAATCGTAACCCTAACCCTAACCCTAACCCTACCCTAACCGTAACACCAACCCTAACCCTAAACCTAACCCTAACCCTAACCCTAACCCTAACACCAACCCTAACCCTAATCCTAACCCAAACCCTAACCCTAACCCTATCCCTAACCCTAACCAACCCTAACCCTAACCCTAACCCTAACCCTAATCCTAACCCTAACCCTACCACCAACCCTAACCCTAACCCTAACCCTAACCTTAACACCAACTCTAACCCTAATCCTAACCCTAACCCTAACCCTAACACCAACCCTAACCAAAACCCTAACCCTAACCCTAACACCAACCCTAACCCTAACCCTAACCCTAACCCTAAACGTAACACCAACCCTAACCCTAACCCAAACCCTAACCCTAACACCAACTTTAACCCTAACCCTAACCCTATGCCTAACACGAACCCTAACCCTAACCCTAACCCTAAACCTAACCCTAACCCTAACACCAACCCTAACCCTAATCCTAATCCTAACCCTAACCCTAACCCTAACACTAACCCTAACCCTAACCCTAACCCTAACACCAACCCTAACCCTAACCCTAACTCTAACCCTAAACATATACCTAACACCAACCCTAACCCTAACCCTAACCCTAACACAAACCCTAACCCTAACCCTAACCCTAACACCAACCCTAACCCTAATCCTAACCCTAACCCTAACCCTAACCCTAACACCAACCCTAACCGTAACCCTAACCCTAACCCTAACCTTAACCCTAACACCAACCCTAACCCTAAACCTAACCCTAACCCTAACACCAACCCTAACCCTAACCCTAACCCTAAACCCTAATCCTAACCCTAATTCTAACCCTAACCCTAACCCTAACACCAAACCTAACCCTAACCCTAACCCTAACTCTAACCCTAACCCTAACCCTAACATCAACCCTAACCCTAACCCTAACCCTAACCCTAACACCAACCCTAACCCTAATCCTAACCCAAACCCTAACCCTATCACCAACCCTAACCCTAACCCTAACCCTAACACCAACCCTAACTTTAACCCTAACCCTAACCCTAACCCTATGCCTAACACCAACACTACCCTAACCCTAACCCTAACCCTAACACCAACCCTAACCCTAATCCTAACCCTAACCCTGACCCTAACCCTAACACTAACCCTAACCCTAACCCTAACCCTAACACCAACCAAACCCTAACCCTAACCCTAACCCTAACCCTAAACGTAACACCAACCCTAACCCTAACCCAAACCCTAACCCTAACACCAACCCTAACCCAATCCTAACACCAACCCTAACCCTAACCCTAACCCTAACCCTAACCCTAACCCTAACACCAACCCTAACCCTAACCCTAACCCTAACCCTAACACCAACCCTAACCCTAATCCTAACCCTAACCCTAAAGCTAACATCAACCCTAACCCTTACCCTAACCCTAACCCTAACACCAACCCTAACCCTAACCCTAACCCTAACCCTATGCCTAACACGAACCCTAACCCTAAACCTAACCCTAACCCTAACACCAACCCTAACCCTAATCCTAATCCTAACCCTAACCCTAACCCTAACACTAACCCTAACCCTAACCCTAACCCTAACACCAACCCTAATCCTAACCCTAACCCTAACCCTAACCCTATACCTAACACCAACCCTAACCCTAACCCTAACCCTAACCCTAACCCTAACACCAACCCTAACCCTAACCCTAACCCTAACCCTAACACCAACCCTAACCGTAATCCTAACCCTAACCCTAACCCTAACCCTAACACCAACCCTAAACGTAACCCTAACCCTAACCCTAACATTAACCCTAACACCAACCCTAACCCTAACCCTAACCCTAACCCTAACACCAACCCTAACCCTAACCCTAACCCTAACAAGGGCAAGGTTTACTGGTCAGCGACGGGCAAGTTCTAGGCCTCGGACTAGAAGGAGGCATGGGCGTTGGTCTAGGGCCCAAGCTAGGGCTAGTGAGAGCGGTAGGCGTAGCGCTGGGGAAGGCATAGGGCAAGGGGTGTGTGTCGAGGTAAACCTCGAGTAGGCCTAGAGCCAGGAGTGGGAGCTGTGGCTAGTGGTAGGGTTGGGGGTGGGCCTATGGGTAGGGGGAGCTGTAGGGCCAGGGTAGTGGTAGGAACAGAGGTAGTGCTAGGCGTAGGCCTAGGGCGAGGGGTAGTGCTCGGGGTAGGGTTAGTTGAAGGGCTAGTGTTTGGCAGAGGCCCACGGGCAGTGTTAGGGTTAGGGCTCATGTTAAGCCTAGGACTAGTGGTAGTGGTAGCGGTTGGCCGAGGACTAGGGGTAGGTGTCACGAAATGGCTCCGGGTAGTCATAGGACTTCGAACGGATGTAGGGCTGGATTAGGGTGTGGCTAATGGTGGGTAAAGGGTGATTTCGTAGGACACGGGTTAGGGCTCTGGCTATTGGTAGGGCAAGGTGTACTGGTTGGCGACGGGCAAGTGCTAGGCTTCGGACTAGAGTGAGCACTGGGCGTTGGTCTAGGGCCCGAGGTAGGGCTAGTGGGAGCAGTAGGCGTAGCGCTGGCGTAGGCAAAGGGCAAGGGGTGGGTGTCGGGGTAAACCTCGAAGTAGGCCTAGGACCAGGAGTGGGAGCTGTGGCTAGGGGTAGGGATGGGGGTGGGCCTATGGGTAGGGGGAGCTGTAGGGACTGGGGTAGAAGTAGGACCAGAGGTAGTGCTAGGCGTAGGCCTAGGGCGAGGGGTAGTGCTTGGGGAAACCTAACCCAAACCCTAACCCTAACCCTAACACTAACCCTAACCCTAACCCTAACTCTAACACCAACCCTAACCCTAACCCTAACCCTAACCCTAACCCTGTACCTAACACCAACCCTAACCCTAACCCTAACCCTAAACCTAACCCTAACCCTAACCCTAACCCTAACCCAAAACCTAACACCAACCCTAACCCTAAACCTAACCCTAACCCTAACTCTAACCCTAACACCAACCCTAACCCTAAACCTAACCCTAAACCCTAATTCTAACCCTAACCCTAACACTAACCCTAACCCTAACCCTAACCCCTAACCCTAACCCTAACCCTAACCCTAAACCTTACCCCTAACCCTAACCTTAAACCTAACCCTAAACGTAACCCCAACCCTAACACCAACCCTAACCCTAACCCTAACCCTAACACCAACCCTAAACCTAACCCTAACCCTAACCCTAACCCAAAACCTAACACCAACCCTAACCCTAAACCTAACCCTAACCCTAACTCTAACCCTAACACCAACCCTAACCCTAACCCTAACCCCAAACCCTAACCCTAACACTAACCCTAATCCTAACCCTAACCCTAACCCTAACCCTAACCCTAACCCTAACACCAACCCTAACCCTAAACCTAACCCTAACCCTAACCCTAATCCTAACACCAACCCTAACCCTAATCCTAACCCAAACCCTAACCCTAACCCTATCCCTAACCCTAACCAACCCTAACCCTAACCCTAACCCTAACCCTAACCCTAACCCTAACACCAACCCTAACCCTAACCCTAACCCTAACCTTAACACCAACTCTAACCCTAATCCTAACCCTAACCCTAACCCTAACACCAACCCTAACCAAAACCCTAACCCTAACCCTAACACCAACCCTAACCCTAACCCTAACTCTAACCCTATGCCTAACACGAACCCTAACCCTAACCCTAACCCTAAACCTAACCCTAACCCTAACACCAACCCAAACCCTAATCCTAATCCTAACCCTAACCCTAACCCTAACACTACCCTAACCCTAACCCTAACCCTAACACCAACCCTAACCCTAACCCTAACTCTAATCCTAAACCTATACCTAACACCAACCCTAACCCTAACCCTAACCCTAACACAAACCCTAACCCTAACCCTAACCCTAACACCAACCCTAACTCTAATCCTAACCCTAACCCTAACCCTAACCCTAACACCAACCCTAACCGTAACCCTAACCCTAACCCTAACCTTAACCCTAACACCAACCCTAACCCTAAACCTAACCCTAACCCTAACACCAACCCTAACCCTAACCCTAACCTTAAACCCTAATCTTAACCCTAATTCTAACCCTAACCCTAACCCTAACACCAACCCTAAACCTAACCCTAACCCTAACTCTAACCCTAACCTTAACCCTAACATCAACCCTAACCCTAACCCTAACCCTAACCCTAACACCAACCCTAACCCTAATCCTAACCCTAACTTTAACCCTATCACCAACCCTAACCCTAACCCTAACCCTAACACCAACCCTAACTTTAACCCTAACCCTAACCCTAACCCTATGCCTAACACCAACACTAACCCTAACCCTAAACCTAACCCTAACACCAACCCTAACCCTAATCCTAACCCTAACCCTAACCCTAACCCTAACACTAACCCTAACCCTAACCCTAACCCTAACACCAACCAAACCCTAACCCTAAACCTAACCCTAACCCTAAACGTAACACCAACCCTAACCCTAACCCAAACCCTAACCCTAACACCAACCCTAACCCTAACCCTAACACTAACCCTAACACCAACCCTAACCCTAACCCTAACCCTAACCCTAACCCTAACCCTAACCCTAACACCAACCCTAACCCTAACCCTAACCCTAACCCTAACACCAACCCTAACCCTAATCCTAACCCTAACCCTAAAGCTAACATCAACCCTAACCCTTACCCTAACCCTAACCCTAACACCAACCCTAACCCTAACCCTAACCCTAACCCTATGCCTAACACGAACCCTAACCCTAAACCTAACCCTAACCCTAACACCAACCCTAACCCTAATCCTAATCCTAACCCTAACCCTAACCCTAACACTAACCCTAACCCTAACCCTAACTCTAACACCAACCCTAACCCTAACCCTAACCCTAACCCTAACCCTATACCTAACACCAACCCTAACCCTAACCCTAACCCTAAACCTAACCCTAACCCTAACCCTAACCCTAACCCAAAACCTAACACCAACCCTAACCCTAAACCTAACCCTAACCCTAACTCTAACCCTAACACCAACCCTAACCCTAACCCTAACCCTAAACCCTAACCCTAACCCTAACCCTAACACTAACCCCAACCCTAACCCTAACCCTTAACCTAACCCTAACCCTAACCCTAACCCTTACCCCTAACCCTAACCTTAAACCTAACCCTAAACGTAACCCCAACCCTAACACCAACCCTAACCCTAACCCTAACCCTAACACCAACCCTAACCCTAACCCGAACCCTAACCCTAACCCTAACACCAACCCTAACCGTAACCCTAACCCTAAACTTAACACCAACTCTAACCCTAATCCTAACCCTAACCCTAACCCTAACACCAACCCTAACCAAAACCCTAACCCTAACTCTAACACCAACCCTAACCCTAACCCTAACCCTAACCCTAACCCTAACCCTATGCCTAACACGAACCCTAACCCTAACCCTAACCCTAAACCTAACCCTAACCCTAACACCAACCCTAACCCTAATCCTAATCCTAACCCTAACCCTAACCCTAACACTAACCCTAACCCTAACCCTAACCCTAACACCAACCCTAACCCTAACCCTAACACTAACCCTAACCCTAACCCTAACCCTAACCCTATACCTAAAACCAACCCTAACCCTAACCCTAACCCTAACACCAACCCTAACCCTAACCCTAACCCTAACACCAACCCTAACCCTAACCCTAACCCTAACCCTAAACGTAACACCAACCCTAACCCTAACCCAAACCCTAACCCTAACACCAACTTTAACCCTAACCCTAACCCTAACCCTAACACCAACCCTAACCCTAACCCTAACCCTAACCCTAACCCTAACCCTAACACCAACCCTAAACCTAACCCTAACCCTAACCCTAACACCAACCCTAACCCTAATCCTAACCTTAACCCTAAAGCTAACATCAACCCTAACCCTTACCCTAACCTTAACCCTAACACCAACCCTAACCCTAAACCTAACCCTAACCCTATGCCTAACACGAACCCTAACCCTAAACCTAACCCTAACCCTAACACCAACCCTAACCCTAATCCTAATCCTAACCCTAACCCTAACCCTAACACTAACCCTAACCCTAACCCTAACCCTAACACCAAACCTAATCCTAACCCTAACCCTAACCCTAACCCTATACCTAACACCAACCCTAACCCTAACCCTAACCCTAACCCTAACACCAACCCTAACCCTAACCCTAACCCTAACACCAACCCTAACCCTAATCCTAACCCTAACCCTAAACCTAACCCTAACTCCAAACCTAACCGTAACCCAAACCCTAACCCTAACATTAACCCTAACACCAACCCTAACCCTAACCCTAACCCTAACCCTAACACCAACCCTAACCCTAACCCTAACCCTAAACCCTAATCCTAACCCTAACCCTAACCCTAACCCTAACCCTAACCCTAACAAGGGCAAGGTTTACTGGTCAGCGACGGGCAAGTTCTAGGCCTCGGACTAGAAGGAGGCATGGGCGTTGGTCTAGGGCCCAAGCTAGGGCTAGTGAGAGCGGTAGGCGTAGCGCTTGGGTAGGCATAGGGCAAGGAGTGGGTGTCGAGGTAAACCTCGAGTAGGCCTACAGCCAGGAGTGGGAGCTGTGGCTAGTGGTAGGGTTGGGGGTGGGCCTATGGGTAGGGGGAGCTGTAGGGCCAGGGTAGTGGTAGGAACAGAGGTAGTGCTAGGCGTAGGCCTAGGGCGAGGGGTAGTGCTCGGGGTAGGGTTAGTTGAAGGGCTAGTGTTTGGCAGAGGCCCACGGGCAGTGTTAAGGTTAGGGCTCATGTTAAGCCTAGGACTAGTGGTAGTGGTAGGGGTTGGCCGAGGACTAGGGGTAGGTGTCACGAAATGGCTCCGGGTAGTCATAGGACTCCGAACGGATGTAGGGCTGGATTAGGGTGTGGCTAATGGTGGGTCCAGGGTGATTTCGTAGGACACGGGTTAGGGCTCTGGCTATTGGTAGGGCAAGGTGTACTGGTTGGCGACGGGCAAGTGCTAGGCTTCGGACTAGAGTGAGCACTGGGCGTTGGTCTAGGGCCCGAGGTAGGGCTAGTGGGAGCAGTAGGCGCAGCGCTGGCGTAGGCAAAGGGCAAGGGGTGGGTGTCGGGGTAAACCTCGAAGTAGGCCTAGGACCAGGAGTGGGAGCTGTGGCTAGGGGTAGGGATGGGGGTGGGCCTATGGGTAGGGGGAGCTGTAGGGACTGGGGTAGAAGTAGGACCAGAGGTAGTGCTAGGCGTAGGCCTAGGGCGAGGGGTAGTGCTTGGGGAACCCTAACCCTAACCCTAACCCTAACCCTAACACTAACCCTAACCCTAACCCTAACTCTAACACCAACCCTAACCCTAACCCTAACCCTAACCCTAACCCTATACCTAACACCAACCCTAACCCTAACCCTAACCCTAAACCTAACCCTAACCCTAACCCTAACCCTAACCCAAAACCTAACACCAACCCTAACCCTAAACCTAACCCTAACCCTAACTCTAACCCTAACACCAACCCTAACCCTAACCCTAACCCTAAACCCTAACCCTAACCCTAACCCTAACACTAACCCTAACCCTAACCCTAACCCTTAACCCTAACCCTAACCCTAACCCTAACCCTTACCCCTAACCCTAACCTTAAACCTAACCCTAAACGTAACCCCAACCCTAACACCAACCCTAACCCTAACCCTAACCCTAACACCAACCCTAACCCTAACCCGAACCCTAACCCTAACCCTAACACCAACCCTAACCGTAACCCTAACCCTAAACTTAACACCAACTCTAACCCTAATCCTAACCCTAACCCTAACCCTAACACCAACCCTAACCAAAACCCTAACCCTAACTCTAACACCAACCCTATCCCTAACCCTAACCCTAACCCTAACCCTAACCCTATGCCTAACACGAACCCTAACCCTAACCCTAACCCTAAACCTAACCCTAACCCTAACACCAACCCTAACCCTAATCCTAATCCTAACCCTAACCCTAACCCTAACACTAACCCTAACCCTAACCCTAACCCTAACACCAACCCTAACCCTAACCCTAACCCTAACCCTAACCCTAACCCTAACCCTATACCTAACACCAACCCTAACCCTAACCCTAACCCTAACACCAACCCTAACCCTAACCCTAACCCTAACACCAACCCTAACCCTAACCCTAACTCTAACCCTAAACGTAACACCAACCCTAACCCTAACCCAAACCCTAACCCTAACACCAACTTTAACCCTAACCCTAACCCTAACCCTAACAGCAACCCTAACCCTAACCCTAACCCTAACCCTAACCCTAACCCTAACCCTAACACCAACACTAAACCTAACCCTAACCCTAACCCTAACACCAACCCTAACCCTAATCCTAACCCTAACCCTAAAGCTAACATCAACCCTAACCCTTACCCTAACCTTAACCCTAACACCAACCCTAACCCTAAACCTAACCCTAACCCTATGCCTAACACGAACCCTAACCCTAAACCTAACCCTAACCCTAACACCAACCCTAACCCTAATCCTAATCCTAACCCTAACCCTAACCCTAACACTAACCCTAACCCTAACCCTAACCCTAACACCAACCCTAATCCTAACCCTAACCCTAACCCTAACCCTATACCTAACACCAACCCTAACCCTAACCCTAACCCTAACCCTAACACCAACCCTAACCCTAACCCTAACCCTAACACCAACCCTAACCCTAATCCTAACCCTAACCCTAAACCTAACCCTAACTCCAACCCTAACCGTAACCCTAACCCTAACCCTAACATTAACCCTAACACCAACCCTAACCCTAACCCTAACCCTAACCCTAACACCAACCCTAACCCTAACCCTAACCCTAAACCCTAATCCTAACCCTAACCCTAACCCTAACCCTAACCCTAACCCTAACAAGGGCAAGGTTTACTTGTCAGCGACGGGCAAGTTCTAGGCCTCGGACTAGAAGGAGGCATGGGCGTTGGTCTAGGGCCCAAGCTAGGGCTAGTGAGAGCGGTAGGCGTAGCGCTGGGGTAGGCATAGGGCAAGGGGTGGGTGTCGAGGTAAACCTCGAGTAGGCCTACAGCCAGGAGTGGGAGCTGTGGCTAGTGGTAGGGTTGGGGGTGGGCCTATGGGTAGGGGGAGCTGTAGGGCCAGGGTAGTGGTAGGAACAGAGGTAGTGCTAGGCGTAGGCCTAGGGCGAGGGGTAGTGCTCGGGGTAGGGTTAGTTGAAGGGCTAGTGTTTGGCAGAGGCCCACGGGCAGTGTTAAGGTTAGGGCTCATGTTAAGCCTAGGACTAGTGGTAGTGGTAGGGGTTGGCCGAGGACTAGGGGTAGGTGTCACGAAATGGCTCCGGGTAGTCATAGGACTCCGAACGGATGTAGGGCTGGATTAGGGTGTGGCTAATGGTGGGTCCAGGGTGATTTCGTAGGACACGGGTTAGGGCTCTGGCTATTGGTAGGGCAAGGTGTACTGGTTGGCGACGGGCAAGTGCTAGGCTTCGGACTAGAGTGAGCACTGGGCGTTGGTCTAGGGCCCGAGGTAGGGCTAGTGGGAGCAGTAGGCCTAGCGCTGGGGTAGGCAAAGGGCAAGGGGTGGGTGTCGGGGTAAACCTCGAAGTAGTTCTAGGACCAGGAGTGGGAACTGTGGCTAGGGGTAGGGATGGGGGTGGGCCTATGGGTAGGGGGAGCTGTAGGGAGTGGGGTAGAAGTAGGACCAGAGGTAGTGCTAGGCGTAGGCCTAGGGCGAGGGGTAGTGCTTGGGGAAACCTAACCCTAACCCTAACCCTAACCCTAACACTAACCCTAACCCTAACCCTAACTCTAACACCAACCCTAACCCTAACCCTAACCCTAACCCTAACCCTATACCTAACACCAACCCTAACCCTAACCCTAACCCTAAACCTAACCCTAACCCTAACACTAACCCTAACCCAAAACCTAACACCAACCCTAACCCTAAACCTAACCCTAACCCTAACTCTAACCCTAACACCAACCCTAACCCTAACCCTAACCCTAAACCCTAACCCTAACCCTAACCCTAACACTAACCCTAACCCTAACCCTAACCCCTAACCCTAACCCTAACCCTAACCCTAACCCTAACCCTTACCCCTAACCCTAACCTTAAACCTAACCCTAAACGTAACCCCAACCCTAACACCAACCCTAACCCTAACCCTAACCCTAACACCAACCCTAAACCTAACCCTAACCCTAACCCTAACCCTAACCCAAAACCTAACACCAACCCTAACCCTAAACCTAACCCTAACCCTAACTCTAACCCTAACACCAACCCTCACCCTAACCCTAACCCTAAACCCTAACCCTAACACTAACCCTAATCCTAACCCTAACCCTAACCCTAACCCTAACCCTAACCCTAACACCAACCCTAACCCTAAACCTAACCCTAACCCAAACCCTAACCCTAACACCAACCCTAACCCTAATCCTAACCCAAACCCTAACCCTAACCCTATCCCTAACCCTAACCAACCCTAACCCTAACCCTAACCCTAACCCTAATCCTAACCCTAACCCTAACCCTAACCCTAACACCAACCCTAACCCTAACCCTAACCCTAACCTTAACACCAACTCTAACCCTAATCCTAACCCTAACCCTAACCCTAACACCAACCCTAACCAAAACCCTAACCCTAACCCTAACACCAACCCTAACCCTAACCCTAACCCTAACCCTAACCCTATGCCTAACACGAATCCTAACCCTAACCCTAACCCTAAACCTAAACCTAACCCTAACACCAACCCTAACCCTAATCCTAATCCTAACCCTAACCCTAACCCTAACACTAACCCTAACCCTAACCCTAACCCTAACACCAAGCCTAACCCTAACCCTAACTCTAACCCTAAACATATACCTAACACCAACCCTAACCCTAACCCTAACACAAACCCTAACCCTAACCCTAACCCTAACACCAACCCTAACCCTAATCCTAACCCTAACCCTAACCCTAACACCAACCCTAAACCTAACCCTAACCCTAACCCTAACACCAACCCTAAACCTAACCCTAACCCTAACCCTAACCCTAACCCTAACCCTAACACCAACCCTAAACCTAACCCTAACTCTAACCCTAACACCAACCCTAACCCTAATCCTAACCCTAACCCTAAAGCTAACATCAACCCTAACCCTTACCCTAACCTTAACCCTAACACCAACCCTAACCCTAAACCTAACCCTAACCCTATGCCTAACACGAACCCTAACCCTAAACCTAACCCTAACCCTAACACCAACCCTAACCCTAATCCTAATCCTAACCCTAACCCTAACCCTAACACTAACCCTAACCCTAACCCTAACCCTAACACCAACCCTAATCCTAACCCTAACCCTAACCCTAACCCTATACCTAACACCAACCCTAACCCTAACCCTAACCCTAACCCTAACACCAACCCTAACCCTAACCCTAACCCTAACACCAACCCTAACCCTAATCCTAACCCTAACCCTAAACCTAACCCTAACTCCAACCCTAACCGTAACCCAAACCCTAACCCTAACATTAACCCTAACACCAACCCTAACCCTAACCCTAACCCTAACCCTAACACCAACCCTAACCCTAACCCTAACCCTAAACCCTAATCCTAACCCTAACCCTAACCCTAACCCTAACCCTAACCCTAACAAGGGCAAGGTTTACTGGTCAGCGACGGGCAAGTTCTAGGCCTCGGACTAGAAGGAGGCATGGGCGTTGGTCTAGGGCCCAAGCTAGGGCTAGTGAGAGCGGTAGGCGTAGCGCTGGGGTAGGCATAGGGCAAGGAGTGGGTGTCGAGGTAAACCTCGAGTAGGCCTACAGCCAGGAGTGGGAGCTGTGGCTAGTGGTAGGGTTGGGGGTGGGCCTATGGGTAGGGGGAGCTGTAGGGCCAGGGTAGTGGTAGGAACAGAGGTAGTGCTAGGCGTAGGCCTAGGGCGAGGGGTAGTGCTCGGGGTAGGGTTAGTTGAAGGGCTAGTGTTTGGCAGAGGCCCACGGGCAGTGTTAAGGTTAGGGCTCATGTTAAGCCTAGGACTTGTGGTAGTGGTAGGGGTTGGCCGAGGACTAGGGGTAGGTGTCACGAAATGGCTCCGGGTAGTCATAGGACTCCGAACGGATGTAGGGCTGGATTAGGGTGTGGCTAATGGTGGGTCCAGGGTGATTTCGTAGGACATGGGTTAGGGCTCTGGCTATTGGTAGGGCAAGGTGTACTGGTTGGCGACGGGCAAGTGCTAGACTTCGGACTAGAGTGAGCACTGGGCGTTGGTCTAGGGCCCGAGGTAGGGCTAGTGGGAGCAGTAGGCGCAGCGCTGGCGTAGGCAAAGGGCAAGGGGTGGGTGTCGGGGTAAACCTCGAAGTAGGCCTAGGACCAGGAGTGGGAGCTGTGGCTAGGGGTAGGGATGGGGGTGGGCCTATGGGTAGGGGGAGCTGTAGGGACTGGGGTAGACGTAGGACCAGAGGTAGTGCTAGGCGTAGGCCTAGGGCGAGGGGTAGTGCTTGGGGAACCCTAACCCTAACCCTAACCCTAACCCTAACACTAACCCTAACCCTAACCCTAACTCTAACACCAACCCTAACCCTAACCCTAACCCTAACCCTAACCCTATACCTAACACCAACCCTAACCCTAACCCTAACCCTAACCCTAACCCTAACCCTAACCCTAACCCTAACCCAAAACCTAACACCAACCCTAACCCTAAACCTAACCCTAACCCTAACTCTAACCCTAACACCAACCCTAACCCTAACCCTAACCCTAAACCCTAACCCTAACCCTAACCCTAACACTAACCCTAACCCTAACCCTAACCCTTAACCCTAACCCTAACCCTAACCCTAACCCTTACCCCTAACCCTAACCTTAAACCTAACCCTAAACGTAACCCCAACCCTAACACCAACCCTAACCCTAACCCTAACCCTAACACCAACCCTAACCCTAACCCGAACCCTAACCCTAACCCTAACCCTAACCCTAACCCTAACACCAACCCTAACCCTAAACCTAACCCTAACCCTAACTCTAACCCTAACACCAACCCTCACCCTAACCCTAACCCTAAACCCTAACCCTAACACTAACCCTAATCCTAACCCTAACCCTAACCCTAACCCTAACCCTAACCCTAACACCAACTTTAACCCTAAACCTAACCCTAACCCTAACCCTAACCCTAACACCAACCCTAACCCTAATCCTAACCCAAACCCTAACCCTAACCCTATCCCTAACCCTAACCAACCCTAACCCTAACCCTAACCCTAACCCTAACCCTAACCCTAAACCTAACCCTAACCCTAACACCAACCCTAACCCTAACCCTAACCCTAACCTTAACACCAACTCTAACCCTAATCCTAACCCTAACCCTAACCCTAACACCAACCCTAACCAAAACCCTAACCCTAACCCTAACACCAACCCTAACCCTAACCCTAACTCTAACCCTATGCCTAACACGAACCCTAACCCTAACCCTAACCCTAAACCTAACCCTAACCCTAACACCAACCCAAACCCTAATCCTAATCCTAACCCTAACCCTAACCCTAACACTACCCTAACCCTAACCCTAACCCTAACACCAACCCTAACCCTAACCCTAACTCTAATCCTAAACCTATACCTAACACCAACCCTAACCCTAACCCTAACCCTAACACAAACCCTAACCCTAACCCTAACCCTAACACCAACCCTAACTCTAATCCTAACCCTAACCCTAACCCTAACCCTAACACCAACCCTAACCGTAACCCTAACCCTAACCCTAACCTTAACCCTAACACCAACCCTAACCCTAAACCTAACCCTAACCCTAACACCAACCCTAACCCTAACCCTAACCTTAAACCCTAATCTTAACCCTAATTCTAACCCTAACCCTAACCCTAACACCAACCCTAAACCTAACCCTAACCCTAACTCTAACCCTAACCTTAACCCTAACATCAACCCTAACCCTAACCCTAACCCTAACCCTAACACCAACCCTAACCCTAATCCTAACCCTAACTTTAACCCTATCACCAACCCTAACCCTAACCCTAACCCTAACACCAACCCTAACTTTAACCCTAACCCTAACCCTAACCCTATGCCTAACACCAACACTAACCCTAACCCTAAACCTAACCCTAACACCAACCCTAACCCTAATCCTAACCCTAACCCTAACCCTAACCCTAACACTAACCCTAACCCTAACCCTAACCCTAACACCAACCAAACCCTAACCCTAAACCTAACCCTAACCCTAAACGTAACACCAACCCTAACCCTAACCCAAACCCTAACCCTAACACCAACCCTAACCCTAACCCTAACACTAACCCTAACACCAACCCTAACCCTAACCCTAACCCTAACCCTAACCCTAACCCTAACCCTAACACCAACCCTAACCCTAACCCTAACCCTAACCCTAACACCAACCCTAACCCTAATCCTAACCCTAACCCTAAAGCTAACATCAACCCTAACCCTTACCCTAACCCTAACCCTAACACCAACCCTAACCCTAACCCTAACCCTAACCCTATGCCTAACACGAACCCTAACCCTAAACCTAACCCTAACCCTAACACCAACCCTAACCCTAATCCTAATCCTAACCCTAACCCTAACCCTAACACTAACCCTAACCCTAACCCTAACTCTAACACCAACCCTAACCCTAACCCTAACCCTAACCCTAACCCTATACCTAACACCAACCCTAACCCTAACCCTAACCCTAAACCTAACCCTAACCCTAACCCTAACCCTAACCCAAAACCTAACACCAACCCTAACCCTAAACCTAACCCTAACCCTAACTCTAACCCTAACACCAACCCTAACCCTAACCCTAACCCTAAACCCTAACCCTAACCCTAACCCTAACACTAACCCCAACCCTAACCCTAACCCTTAACCTAACCCTAACCCTAACCCTAACCCTTACCCCTAACCCTAACCTTAAACCTAACCCTAAACGTAACCCCAACCCTAACACCAACCCTAACCCTAACCCTAACCCTAACACCAACCCTAACCCTAACCCGAACCCTAACCCTAACCCTAACACCAACCCTAACCGTAACCCTAACCCTAAACTTAACACCAACTCTAACCCTAATCCTAACCCTAACCCTAACCCTAACACCAACCCTAACCAAAACCCTAACCCTAACTCTAACACCAACCCTAACCCTAACCCTAACCCTAACCCTAACCCTAACCCTATGCCTAACACGAACCCTAACCCTAACCCTAACCCTAAACCTAACCCTAACCCTAACACCAACCCTAACCCTAATCCTAATCCTAACCCTAACCCTAACCCTAACACTAACCCTAACCCTAACCCTAACCCTAACACCAACCCTAACCCTAACCCTAACACTAACCCTAACCCTAACCCTAACCCTAACCCTATACCTAAAACCAACCCTAACCCTAACCCTAACCCTAACACCAACCCTAACCCTAACCCTAACCCTAACACCAACCCTAACCCTAACCCTAACCCTAACCCTAAACGTAACACCAACCCTAACCCTAACCCAAACCCTAACCCTAACACCAACTTTAACCCTAACCCTAACCCTAACCCTAACACCAACCCTAACCCTAACCCTAACCCTAACCCTAACCCTAACCCTAACACCAACCCTAAACCTAACCCTAACCCTAACCCTAACACCAACCCTAACCCTAATCCTAACCTTAACCCTAAAGCTAACATCAACCCTAACCCTTACCCTAACCTTAACCCTAACACCAACCCTAACCCTAAACCTAACCCTAACCCTATGCCTAACACGAACCCTAACCCTAAACCTAACCCTAACCCTAACACCAACCCTAACCCTAATCCTAATCCTAACCCTAACCCTAACCCTAACACTAACCCTAACCCTAACCCTAACCCTAACACCAAACCTAATCCTAACCCTAACCCTAACCCTAACCCTATACCTAACACCAACCCTAACCCTAACCCTAACCCTAACCCTAACACCAACCCTAACCCTAACCCTAACCCTAACACCAACCCTAACCCTAATCCTAACCCTAACCCTAAACCTAACCCTAACTCCAAACCTAACCGTAACCCAAACCCTAACCCTAACATTAACCCTAACACCAACCCTAACCCTAACCCTAACCCTAACCCTAACACCAACCCTAACCCTAACCCTAACCCTAAACCCTAATCCTAACCCTAACCCTAACCCTAACCCTAACCCTAACCCTAACAAGGGCAAGGTTTACTGGTCAGCGACGGGCAAGTTCTAGGCCTCGGACTAGAAGGAGGCATGGGCGTTGGTCTAGGGCCCAAGCTAGGGCTAGTGAGAGCGGTAGGCGTAGCGCTTGGGTAGGCATAGGGCAAGGAGTGGGTGTCGAGGTAAACCTCGAGTAGGCCTACAGCCAGGAGTGGGAGCTGTGGCTAGTGGTAGGGTTGGGGGTGGGCCTATGGGTAGGGGGAGCTGTAGGGCCAGGGTAGTGGTAGGAACAGAGGTAGTGCTAGGCGTAGGCCTAGGGCGAGGGGTAGTGCTCGGGGTAGGGTTAGTTGAAGGGCTAGTGTTTGGCAGAGGCCCACGGGCAGTGTTAAGGTTAGGGCTCATGTTAAGCCTAGGACTAGTGGTAGTGGTAGGGGTTGGCCGAGGACTAGGGGTAGGTGTCACGAAATGGCTCCGGGTAGTCATAGGACTCCGAACGGATGTAGGGCTGGATTAGGGTGTGGCTAATGGTGGGTCCAGGGTGATTTCGTAGGACACGGGTTAGGGCTCTGGCTATTGGTAGGGCAAGGTGTACTGGTTGGCGACGGGCAAGTGCTAGGCTTCGGACTAGAGTGAGCACTGGGCGTTGGTCTAGGGCCCGAGGTAGGGCTAGTGGGAGCAGTAGGCGCAGCGCTGGCGTAGGCAAAGGGCAAGGGGTGGGTGTCGGGGTAAACCTCGAAGTAGGCCTAGGACCAGGAGTGGGAGCTGTGGCTAGGGGTAGGGATGGGGGTGGGCCTATGGGTAGGGGGAGCTGTAGGGACTGGGGTAGAAGTAGGACCAGAGGTAGTGCTAGGCGTAGGCCTAGGGCGAGGGGTAGTGCTTGGGGAACCCTAACCCTAACCCTAACCCTAACCCTAACACTAACCCTAACCCTAACCCTAACTCTAACACCAACCCTAACCCTAACCCTAACCCTAACCCTAACCCTATACCTAACACCAACCCTAACCCTAACCCTAACCCTAAACCTAACCCTAACCCTAACCCTAACCCTAACCCAAAACCTAACACCAACCCTAACCCTAAACCTAACCCTAACCCTAACTCTAACCCTAACACCAACCCTAACCCTAACCCTAACCCTAAACCCTAACCCTAACCCTAACCCTAACACTAACCCTAACCCTAACCCTAACCCTTAACCCTAACCCTAACCCTAACCCTAACCCTTACCCCTAACCCTAACCTTAAACCTAACCCTAAACGTAACCCCAACCCTAACACCAACCCTAACCCTAACCCTAACCCTAACACCAACCCTAACCCTAACCCGAACCCTAACCCTAACCCTAACACCAACCCTAACCGTAACCCTAACCCTAAACTTAACACCAACTCTAACCCTAATCCTAACCCTAACCCTAACCCTAACACCAACCCTAACCAAAACCCTAACCCTAACTCTAACACCAACCCTATCCCTAACCCTAACCCTAACCCTAACCCTAACCCTATGCCTAACACGAACCCTAACCCTAACCCTAACCCTAAACCTAACCCTAACCCTAACACCAACCCTAACCCTAATCCTAATCCTAACCCTAACCCTAACCCTAACACTAACCCTAACCCTAACCCTAACCCTAACACCAACCCTAACCCTAACCCTAACCCTAACCCTAACCCTAACCCTAACCCTATACCTAACACCAACCCTAACCCTAACCCTAACCCTAACACCAACCCTAACCCTAACCCTAACCCTAACACCAACCCTAACCCTAACCCTAACTCTAACCCTAAACGTAACACCAACCCTAACCCTAACCCAAACCCTAACCCTAACACCAACTTTAACCCTAACCCTAACCCTAACCCTAACAGCAACCCTAACCCTAACCCTAACCCTAACCCTAACCCTAACCCTAACCCTAACACCAACACTAAACCTAACCCTAACCCTAACCCTAACACCAACCCTAACCCTAATCCTAACCCTAACCCTAAAGCTAACATCAACCCTAACCCTTACCCTAACCTTAACCCTAACACCAACCCTAACCCTAAACCTAACCCTAACCCTATGCCTAACACGAACCCTAACCCTAAACCTAACCCTAACCCTAACACCAACCCTAACCCTAATCCTAATCCTAACCCTAACCCTAACCCTAACACTAACCCTAACCCTAACCCTAACCCTAACACCAACCCTAATCCTAACCCTAACCCTAACCCTAACCCTATACCTAACACCAACCCTAACCCTAACCCTAACCCTAACCCTAACACCAACCCTAACCCTAACCCTAACCCTAACACCAACCCTAACCCTAATCCTAACCCTAACCCTAAACCTAACCCTAACTCCAACCCTAACCGTAACCCTAACCCTAACCCTAACATTAACCCTAACACCAACCCTAACCCTAACCCTAACCCTAACCCTAACACCAACCCTAACCCTAACCCTAACCCTAAACCCTAATCCTAACCCTAACCCTAACCCTAACCCTAACCCTAACCCTAACAAGGGCAAGGTTTACTTGTCAGCGACGGGCAAGTTCTAGGCCTCGGACTAGAAGGAGGCATGGGCGTTGGTCTAGGGCCCAAGCTAGGGCTAGTGAGAGCGGTAGGCGTAGCGCTGGGGTAGGCATAGGGCAAGGGGTGGGTGTCGAGGTAAACCTCGAGTAGGCCTACAGCCAGGAGTGGGAGCTGTGGCTAGTGGTAGGGTTGGGGGTGGGCCTATGGGTAGGGGGAGCTGTAGGGCCAGGGTAGTGGTAGGAACAGAGGTAGTGCTAGGCGTAGGCCTAGGGCGAGGGGTAGTGCTCGGGGTAGGGTTAGTTGAAGGGCTAGTGTTTGGCAGAGGCCCACGGGCAGTGTTAAGGTTAGGGCTCATGTTAAGCCTAGGACTAGTGGTAGTGGTAGGGGTTGGCCGAGGACTAGGGGTAGGTGTCACGAAATGGCTCCGGGTAGTCATAGGACTCCGAACGGATGTAGGGCTGGATTAGGGTGTGGCTAATGGTGGGTCCAGGGTGATTTCGTAGGACACGGGTTAGGGCTCTGGCTATTGGTAGGGCAAGGTGTACTGGTTGGCGACGGGCAAGTGCTAGGCTTCGGACTAGAGTGAGCACTGGGCGTTGGTCTAGGGCCCGAGGTAGGGCTAGTGGGAGCAGTAGGCCTAGCGCTGGGGTAGGCAAAGGGCAAGGGGTGGGTGTCGGGGTAAACCTCGAAGTAGTTCTAGGACCAGGAGTGGGAACTGTGGCTAGGGGTAGGGATGGGGGTGGGCCTATGGGTAGGGGGAGCTGTAGGGAGTGGGGTAGAAGTAGGACCAGAGGTAGTGCTAGGCGTAGGCCTAGGGCGAGGGGTAGTGCTTGGGGAAACCTAACCCTAACCCTAACCCTAACCCTAACACTAACCCTAACCCTAACCCTAACTCTAACACCAACCCTAACCCTAACCCTAACCCTAACCCTAACCCTATACCTAACACCAACCCTAACCCTAACCCTAACCCTAAACCTAACCCTAACCCTAACACTAACCCTAACCCAAAACCTAACACCAACCCTAACCCTAAACCTAACCCTAACCCTAACTCTAACCCTAACACCAACCCTAACCCTAACCCTAACCCTAAACCCTAACCCTAACCCTAACCCTAACACTAACCCTAACCCTAACCCTAACCCCTAACCCTAACCCTAACCCTAACCCTAACCCTAACCCTTACCCCTAACCCTAACCTTAAACCTAACCCTAAACGTAACCCCAACCCTAACACCAACCCTAACCCTAACCCTAACCCTAACACCAACCCTAAACCTAACCCTAACCCTAACCCTAACCCTAACCCAAAACCTAACACCAACCCTAACCCTAAACCTAACCCTAACCCTAACTCTAACCCTAACACCAACCCTCACCCTAACCCTAACCCTAAACCCTAACCCTAACACTAACCCTAATCCTAACCCTAACCCTAACCCTAACCCTAACCCTAACCCTAACACCAACCCTAACCCTAAACCTAACCCTAACCCAAACCCTAACCCTAACACCAACCCTAACCCTAATCCTAACCCAAACCCTAACCCTAACCCTATCCCTAACCCTAACCAACCCTAACCCTAACCCTAACCCTAACCCTAATCCTAACCCTAACCCTAACCCTAACCCTAACACCAACCCTAACCCTAACCCTAACCCTAACCTTAACACCAACTCTAACCCTAATCCTAACCCTAACCCTAACCCTAACACCAACCCTAACCAAAACCCTAACCCTAACCCTAACACCAACCCTAACCCTAACCCTAACCCTAACCCTAACCCTATGCCTAACACGAATCCTAACCCTAACCCTAACCCTAAACCTAAACCTAACCCTAACACCAACCCTAACCCTAATCCTAATCCTAACCCTAACCCTAACCCTAACACTAACCCTAACCCTAACCCTAACCCTAACACCAAGCCTAACCCTAACCCTAACTCTAACCCTAAACATATACCTAACACCAACCCTAACCCTAACCCTAACACAAACCCTAACCCTAACCCTAACCCTAACACCAACCCTAACCCTAATCCTAACCCTAACCCTAACCCTAACACCAACCCTAAACCTAACCCTAACCCTAACCCTAACACCAACCCTAAACCTAACCCTAACCCTAACCCTAACCCTAACCCTAACCCTAACACCAACCCTAAACCTAACCCTAACTCTAACCCTAACACCAACCCTAACCCTAATCCTAACCCTAACCCTAAAGCTAACATCAACCCTAACCCTTACCCTAACCTTAACCCTAACACCAACCCTAACCCTAAACCTAACCCTAACCCTATGCCTAACACGAACCCTAACCCTAAACCTAACCCTAACCCTAACACCAACCCTAACCCTAATCCTAATCCTAACCCTAACCCTAACCCTAACACTAACCCTAACCCTAACCCTAACCCTAACACCAACCCTAATCCTAACCCTAACCCTAACCCTAACCCTATACCTAACACCAACCCTAACCCTAACCCTAACCCTAACCCTAACACCAACCCTAACCCTAACCCTAACCCTAACACCAACCCTAACCCTAATCCTAACCCTAACCCTAAACCTAACCCTAACTCCAACCCTAACCGTAACCCAAACCCTAACCCTAACATTAACCCTAACACCAACCCTAACCCTAACCCTAACCCTAACCCTAACACCAACCCTAACCCTAACCCTAACCCTAAACCCTAATCCTAACCCTAACCCTAACCCTAACCCTAACCCTAACCCTAACAAGGGCAAGGTTTACTGGTCAGCGACGGGCAAGTTCTAGGCCTCGGACTAGAAGGAGGCATGGGCGTTGGTCTAGGGCCCAAGCTAGGGCTAGTGAGAGCGGTAGGCGTAGCGCTGGGGTAGGCATAGGGCAAGGAGTGGGTGTCGAGGTAAACCTCGAGTAGGCCTACAGCCAGGAGTGGGAGCTGTGGCTAGTGGTAGGGTTGGGGGTGGGCCTATGGGTAGGGGGAGCTGTAGGGCCAGGGTAGTGGTAGGAACAGAGGTAGTGCTAGGCGTAGGCCTAGGGCGAGGGGTAGTGCTCGGGGTAGGGTTAGTTGAAGGGCTAGTGTTTGGCAGAGGCCCACGGGCAGTGTTAAGGTTAGGGCTCATGTTAAGCCTAGGACTTGTGGTAGTGGTAGGGGTTGGCCGAGGACTAGGGGTAGGTGTCACGAAATGGCTCCGGGTAGTCATAGGACTCCGAACGGATGTAGGGCTGGATTAGGGTGTGGCTAATGGTGGGTCCAGGGTGATTTCGTAGGACATGGGTTAGGGCTCTGGCTATTGGTAGGGCAAGGTGTACTGGTTGGCGACGGGCAAGTGCTAGACTTCGGACTAGAGTGAGCACTGGGCGTTGGTCTAGGGCCCGAGGTAGGGCTAGTGGGAGCAGTAGGCGCAGCGCTGGCGTAGGCAAAGGGCAAGGGGTGGGTGTCGGGGTAAACCTCGAAGTAGGCCTAGGACCAGGAGTGGGAGCTGTGGCTAGGGGTAGGGATGGGGGTGGGCCTATGGGTAGGGGGAGCTGTAGGGACTGGGGTAGACGTAGGACCAGAGGTAGTGCTAGGCGTAGGCCTAGGGCGAGGGGTAGTGCTTGGGGAACCCTAACCCTAACCCTAACCCTAACCCTAACACTAACCCTAACCCTAACCCTAACTCTAACACCAACCCTAACCCTAACCCTAACCCTAACCCTAACCCTATACCTAACACCAACCCTAACCCTAACCCTAACCCTAACCCTAACCCTAACCCTAACCCTAACCCTAACCCAAAACCTAACACCAACCCTAACCCTAAACCTAACCCTAACCCTAACTCTAACCCTAACACCAACCCTAACCCTAACCCTAACCCTAAACCCTAACCCTAACCCTAACCCTAACACTAACCCTAACCCTAACCCTAACCCTTAACCCTAACCCTAACCCTAACCCTAACCCTTACCCCTAACCCTAACCTTAAACCTAACCCTAAACGTAACCCCAACCCTAACACCAACCCTAACCCTAACCCTAACCCTAACACCAACCCTAACCCTAACCCGAACCCTAACCCTAACCCTAACCCTAACCCTAACCCTAACACCAACCCTAACCCTAAACCTAACCCTAACCCTAACTCTAACCCTAACACCAACCCTCACCCTAACCCTAACCCTAAACCCTAACCCTAACACTAACCCTAATCCTAACCCTAACCCTAACCCTAACCCTAACCCTAACCCTAACACCAACTTTAACCCTAAACCTAACCCTAACCCTAACCCTAACCCTAACACCAACCCTAACCCTAATCCTAACCCAAACCCTAACCCTAACCCTATCCCTAACCCTAACCAACCCTAACCCTAACCCTAACCCTAACCCTAATCCTAACCCTAAACCTAACCCTAACCCTAACACCAACCCTAACCCTAACCCTAACCCTAACCTTAACACCAACTCTAACCCTAATCCTAACCCTAACCCTAACCCTAACACCAACCCTAACCAAAACCCTAACCCTAACCCTAACACCAACCCTAACCCTAACCCTAACCCTAACCCTAACCCTATGCCTAACACGAACCCTAACCCTAACCCTAACCCTAAACCTAACCCTAACCCTAACACCAACCCTAACCCTAACCCTAACCCTAACCCTAACCCTATGCCTAACACGAACCCTAACCCTAACCCTAACCCTAAACCTAACCCTAACCCTAACACCAACCCTAACCCTAATCCTAATCCTAACCCTAACCCTAACCCTAACACTAACCCTAACCCTAACCCTAACCCTAACACCAACCCTAACCCTAACCCTAACTCTAACCCTAAACATATACCTAAGACCAACCCTAACCCTAACCCTAACACAAACCCTAACCCTAACCCTAACCCTAACACCAACCCTAACCCTAATCCTAACCCTAACCCTAACCCTAACACCAACCCTAAACCTAACCCTAACCCTAACCCTAACACCAACCCTAAACCTAACCCTAACCCTAACCCTAACCCTAACCCTAACCCTAACACCAACCCTAAACCTAACCCTAACCCTAACCCTAACACCAACCCTAACCCTAATCCTAACCCTAACCCTAAAGCTAACATCAACCCTAACCCTTACCCTAACCTTAACCCTAACACCAACCCTAACCCTAAACCTAACCCTAACCCTATGCCTAACACGAACCCTAACCCTAAACCTAACCCTAACCCTAACACCAACCCTAACCCTAATCCTAATCCTAACCCTAACCCTAACCCTAACACTAACCCTAACCCTAACCCTAACCCTAACACCAACCCTAATCCTAACCCTAACCCTAACCCTAACCCTATACCTAACACCAAACCTAACCCTAACCCTAACCCTAACCCTAACACCAACCCTAACCCTAACCCTAACACCAACCCTAACCCTAATCCTAACCCTAACCCTAAACCTAACCCTAACTCCAACCCTAACCGTAACCCAAACCCTAACCCTAACATTAACCCTAACACCAACCCTAACCCTAACCCTAACCCTAACCCTAACACCAACCCTAACCCTAACCCTAACCCTAAACCCTAATCCTAACCCTAACCCTAACCCTAACCCTAACCCTAACAAGGGCAAGGTTTACTGGTCAGCGACGGGCAAGTTCTAGGCCTCGGACTAGAAGGAGGCATGGGCGTTGGTCTAGGGCCCAAGCTAGGGCTAGTGAGAGCGGTAGGCGTAGCGCTGGGGTAGGCATAGGGCAAGGAGTGGGTGTCGAGGTAAACCTCGAGTAGGCCTACAGCCAGGAGTGGAAGCTGTGGCTAGTGGTAGGGTTGGGGGTGGGCCTATGGGTAGGGGGAGCTGTAGGGCCAGGGTAGTGGTAGGAACAGAGGTAGTGCTAGGCGTAGGCCTAGGGCGAGGGGTAGTGCTCGGGGTAGGGTTAGTTGAAGGGCTAGTGTTTGGCAGAGGCCCACGGGCAGTGTTAAGGTTAGGGCTCATGTTAAGCCTAGGACTAGTGGTAGTGGTAGGGGTTGGCCGAGGACTAGGGGTAGGTGTCACGAAATGGCTCCGGGTAGTCATAGGACTCCGAACGGATGTAGGGCTGGATTAGGGTGTGGCTAATGGTGGGTCCAGGGTGATTTCGTAGGACACGGGTTAGGGCTCTGGCTATTGGTAGGGCAAGGTGTACTGGTTGGCGACGGGCAAGTGCTAGGCTTCGGACTAGAGTGAGCACTGGGCGTTGGTCTAGGGCCCGAGGTAGGGCTAGTGGGAGCAGTAGGCGCAGCGCTGGCGTAGGCAAAGGGCAAGGGGTGGGTGTCGGGGTAAACCTCGAAGTAGGCCTAGGACCAGGAGTGGGAGCTGTGGCTAGGGGTAGGGATGGGGGTGGGCCTATGGGTAGGGGGAGCTGTAGGGACTGGGGTAGAAGTAGGACCAGAGGTAGTGCTAGGCGTAGGCCTAGGGCGAGGGGTAGTGCTTGGGGAACCCTAACCCTAACC
This sequence comes from Rhinolophus hipposideros, assembly GCF_964194185.1. Taxonomy (NCBI): domain Eukaryota; kingdom Metazoa; phylum Chordata; class Mammalia; order Chiroptera; family Rhinolophidae; genus Rhinolophus; species Rhinolophus hipposideros. The sequence goes on along the minus strand of NW_027668855.1, from coordinate 92,864 downwards.
CTAACCCTAACCCTAACACTAACCCTAACCCTAACCCTAACTCTAACACCAACCCTAACCCTAACCCTAACCCTAACCCTAACCCTATACCTAACACCAACCCTAACCCTAACCCTAACCCTAAACCTAACCCTAACCCTAACCCTAACCCTAACCCAAAACCTAACACCAACCCTAACCCTAAACCTAACCCTAACCCTAACTCTAACCCTAACACCAACCCTAACCCTAACCCTAACCCTAAACCCTAACCCTAACCCTAACCCTAACACTAACCCTAACCCTAACCCTAAACCTTAACCCTAACCCTAACCCTAACCCTAACCCTTACCCCTAACCCTAACCTTAAACCTAACCCTAAACGTAACCCCAACCCTAACACCAACCCTAACCCTAACCCTAACCCTAACACCAACCCTAACCCTAACCCGAACCCTAACCCTAACCCTAACACCAACCCTAACCGTAACCCTAACCCTAAACTTAACACCAACTCTAACCCTAATCCTAACCCTAACCCTAACCCTAACACCAACCCTAACCAAAACCCTAACCCTAACTCTAACACCACCCCTAACCCTAACCCTAACCCTAACCCTAACCCTAACCCTATGCCTAACACGAACCCTAACCCTAACCCTAACCCTAAACCTAACCCTAACCCTAACACCAACCCTAACCCTAATCCTAATCCTAACCCTAACCCTAACCCTAACACTAACCCTAACCCTAACCCTAACCCTAACACCAACCCTAACCCTAACCCTAACCCTAACCCTAACCCTAACCCTAACCCTATACCTAACACCAACCCTAACCCTAACCCTAACCCTAACACCAACCCTAACCCTAACCCTAACCCTAACACCAACCCTAACCCTAACCCTAACCCTAACCCTAAACGTAACACCAACCCTAACCCTAACCCAAACCCTAACCCTAACACCAACTTTAACCCTAACCCTAACCCTAACCCTAACACCAACCCTAACCCTAACCCTAACCCTAACCCTAACCCTAACCCTAACACCAACACTAAACCTAACCCTAACCCTAACCCTAACACCAACCCTAGCCCTAATCCTAACCCTAACCCTAAAGCTAACATCAACCCTAACCCTTACCCTAACCTTAACCCTAACACCAACCCTAACCCTAACCCTAACCCTATGCCTAACACGAACCCTAACCCTAAACCTAACCCTAACCCTAACACCAACCCTAACCCTAATCCTAATCCTAACCCTAACCCTAACCCTAACACTAACCCTAACCCTAACCCTAACCCTAACACCAACCCTAATCCTAACCCTAACCCTAACCCTAACCCTAACCCTATACCTAACACCAACCCTAACCCTAACCCTAACCCTAACCCTAACACCAACCCTAACCCTAACCCTAACACCAACCCTAACCCTAATCCTAACCCTAACCCTAAACCTAACCCTAACTCCAACCCTAACCGTAACCCTAACCCTAACCCTAACATTAACCCTAACACCAACCCTAACCCTAACCCTAACCCTAACCCTAACACCAGCCCTAACCCTAACCCTAACCCTAAACCCTAATCCTAACCCTAACCCTAACCCTAACCCTAACCCTAACCCTAACAAGGGCAAGGTTTACTTGTCAGCGACGGGCAAGTTCTAGGCCTCGGACTAGAAGGAGGCATGGGCGTTGGTCTAGGGCCCAAGCTAGGGCTAGTGAGAGCGGTAGGCGTAGCGCTGGGGTAGGCATAGGGCAAGGGGTGGGTGTCGAGGTAAACCTCGAGTAGGCCTACAGCCAGGAGTGGGAGCTGTGGCTAGTGGTAGGGTTGGGGGTGGGCCTATGGGTAGGGGGAGCTGTAGGGCCAGGGTAGTGGTAGGAACAGAGGTAGTGCTAGGCGTAGGCCTAGGGCGAGGGGTAGTGCTCGGGGTAGGGTTAGTTGAAGGGCTAGTGTTTGGCAGAGGCCCACGGGCAGTGTTAAGGTTAGGGCTCATGTTAAGCCTAGGAGTAGTGGTAGTGGTAGGGGTTGGCCGAGGACTAGGGGTAGGTGTCACGAAATGGCTCCGGGTAGTCATAGGACTCCGAACGGATGTAGGGCTGGATTAGGGTGTGGCTAATGGTGGGTCCAGGGTGATTTCGTAGGACACGGGTTAGGGCTCTGGCTATTGGTAGGGCAAGGTGTACTGGTTGGCGACGGGCAAGTGCTAGGCTTCGGACTAGAGTGAGCACTGGGCGTTGGTCTAGGGCCCGAGGTAGGGCTAGTGGGAGCAGTAGGCCTAGCGCTGGGGTAGGCAAAGGGCAAGGGGTGGGTGTCGGGGTAAACCTCGAAGTAGGCCTAGGACCAGGAGTGGGAACTGTGGCTAGGGGTAGGGATGGGGGTGGGCCTATGGGTAGGGGGAGCTGTAGGTAGTGGGGTAGAAGTAGGACCAGAGGTAGTGCTAGGCGTAGGCCTAGGGCGAGGGGTAGTGCTTGGGGAAACCTAACCCTAACCCTAACCCTAACCCTAACACTAACCCTAACCCTAACCCTAACTCTAACACCAACCCTAACCCTAACCCTAACCCTAACCCTAACCCTATACCTAACACCAACCCTAACCCTAACCCTAACCCTAACCCTAACCCTAACCCTAACCCTAACCCTAACCCAAAACCTAACACCAACCCTAACCCTAAACCTAACCCTAACCCTAACTCTAACCCTAACACCAACCCTAACCCTAACCCTAACCCTAAACCCTAACCCTAACCCTAACCCTAACACTAACCCTAACCCTAACCCTAACCCCTAACCCTAACCCTAACCCTAACCCTAACCCTAACCCTTACCCCTAACCCTAACCTTAAACCTAACCCTAAACGTAACCCCAACCCTAACACCAACCCTAACCCTAACCCAAACCCTAACACCAACCCTAAACCTAACCCTAACCCTAACCCTAACCCTAACCCAAAACCTAACACCAACCCTAACCCTAAACCTAACCCTAACCCTAACTCTAACCCTAACACCAACCCTCACCCTAACCCTAACCCTAAACCCTAACCCTAACACTAACCCTAATCCTAACCCTAACCCTAACCCTAACCCTAACCCTAACCCTAACCCTAACACCAACCCTAACCCTAAACCTAACCCTAACCCTAACCCTAACCCTAACACCAACCCTAACCCTAATCCTAACCCAAACCCTAACCCTAACCCTATCCCTAACCCTAACCAACCCTAACCCTAACCCTAACCCTAACCCTAATCCTAACCCTAACCCTAACCCTAACCCTAACACCAACCCTAACCCTAACCCTAACCCTAACCTTAACACCAACTCTAACCCTAATCCTAACCCTAACCCTAACCCTAACACCAACCCTAACCAAAACCCTAACCCTAACCCTAACACCAACCCTAACCCTAACCCTAACCCTAACCCTATGCCTAACACGAACCCTAACCCTAACCCTAACCCTAAACCTAACCCTAACCCTAACACCAACCCTAACCCTAATCCTAATCCTAACCCTAACCCTAACCCTAACACTAACCCTAACCCTAACCCTAACCCTAACACCAACCCTAACCCTAACCCTAACTCTAACCCTAAACATATACCTAACACCAACCCTAACCCTAACCCTAACCCTAACACCAACCCTAACCCTAATCCTAACCCTAACCCTAACCCTAAACCTAACACCAACCCTAACCGTAACCCTAACCCTAACCCTAACCTTAACCCTAACACCAACCCTAACCCTAAACCTAACCCTAACCCTAACACCAACCCTAACCCTAACCCTAAACCTAAACCCTAATCCTAACCCTAATTCTAACCCTAACCCTAACCCTAACACCAAACCTAACCCTAACCCTAACCCTAACTCTAACCCTAACCCTAACCCTAACATCAACCCTAACCCTAACCCTAACCCTAACCCTAACACCAACCCTAACCCTAATACTAACCCAAACCCTAACCCTATCACCAACCCTAACCCTAACCCTAACCCTAACACCAACCCTAACTTTAACCCTAACCCTAACCCTAACCCTATGCCTAAAACCAACACTACCCTAACCCTAACCCTAACACCAACCCTAACCCTAATCCTAACCCTAACCCTGACCCTAACCCTAACACTAACCCTAATCCTAACCCTATCCCTAACACCAACCAAACCCTAACCCTAACCCAACCCTAACCCTAACGTAACACCAACCCTAACCCTAACCCAAACTATAACCCTAACACCAACCCTAACCCTAACCCTAACACCAACCCTAACCCTAACCCTAACCCTAACCCTAACCCTAACCCTAACCCTAACACCAACCCTAACCCTAATCCTAACCCTAACCCTAAAGCTAACATCAACCCTAACCCTTACCCTAACCCTAACCCTAACACCAACCCTAACCCTAACCCTAACCCTAACCCTATGCCTAACACGAACCCTAACCCTAAACCTAACCCTAACCCTAACACCAACCCTAACCCTAATCCTAATCCTAACCCTAACCCTAACCCTAACACTAACCCTAACCCTAACCCTAACCCTAACACCAACCCTAATCCTAACCCTAACCCTAACCCTAACCCTATACCTAACACCAACCCTAACCCTAACCCTAACCCTAACACCAACCCTAACCCTAACCCTAACCCTAACCCTAACACCAACCCTAACCCTAATCCTAACCCTAACCCTAACCCTAACCCTAACACCAACCCTAAACGTAACCCTAACCCTAACCCTAACATTAACCCTAACACCAACCCTAACCCTAACCCTAACACCAACCCTAACCCTAACCCTAACCCTAACCCTAACAAGGGCAAGGTTTACTGGTCAGCGACGGGCAAGTTCTAGGCCTCAGACTAGAAGGAGGCATGGGTGTTGGTCTAGGGCCCAAGCTAGGGCTAGTGAGAGCGGTAGGCGTAGCGCTGGGGTAGGCATAGGGCAAGGGGTGTGTGTCGAGGTAAACCTCGAGTAGGCCTAGAGCCAGGAGTGGGAGCTGTGGCTAGTGGTAGGGTTGGGGGTGGGCCTATGGGTAGGGGGAGCTGTAGGGCCAGGGTAGTGGTAGGAACAGAGGTAGTGCTAGGCGTAGGCCTAGGGCGAGGGGTAGTGCTCGGGGTAGGGTTAGTTGAAGGGCTAGTGTTTGGCAGAGGCCCACGGGCAGTGTTAAGGTTAGGGCTCATGTTAAGCCTAGGACTAGTGGTAGTGGTAGCGGTTGGCCGAGGACTAGGGGTAGGTGTCACGAAATGGCTCCGGGTAGTCATAGGACTCCGAACGGATGTAGGGCTGGATTAGGGTGTGGCTAATGGTGGGTAAAGGGTGATTTCGTAGGACACGGGTTAGGGCTCTGGCTATTGGTAGGGCAAGGTGTACTGGTTGGCGACGGGCAAGTGCTAGGCTTCGGACTAGAGTGAGCACTGGGCGTTGGTCTAGGGCCCGAGGTAGGGCTAGTGGGAGCAGTAGGCGTAGCGCTGGCGTAGGCAAAGGGCAAGGGGTGGGTGTCGGGGTAAACCTCGAAGTAGGCCTAGGACCAGGAGTGGGAGCTGTGGCTAGGGGTAGGGATGGGGGTGGGCCTATGGGTAGGGGGAGCTGTAGGGACTGGGGTAGAAGTAGGACCAGAGGTAGTGCTAGGCGTAGGCCTAGGGCGAGGGGTAGTGCTTGGGGAAACCTAACCCTAACCCTAACCCTAACCCTAACACTAACCCTAACCCTAACCCTAACTCTAACACCAACCCTAACCCTAACCCTAACCCTAACCCTAACCCTATACCTAACACCAACCCTAACCCTAACCCTAACCCTAAACCTAACCCTAACCCTAACCCTAACCCTAACCCAAAACCTAACACCAACCCTAACCCTAAACCTAACCCTAACCCTAACTCTAACCCTAACACCAACCCTAACCCTAAACCTAACCCTAAACCCTAACACTAACCCTAACCCTAACACTAACCCTAACCCTAACCCTAACCCCTAACCCTAACCCTAACCCTAACCCTAACCCTTACCCCTAACCCTAACCTTAAACCTAACCCTAAACGTAACTCCAACCCTAACACCAACCCTAACCCTAACCCTAACCCTAACACCAACCCTAACCCTAACCCTAACCCTAACCATAACCCTAACCCAAAACCTAACACCAACCCTAACCCTAAACCTAACCCTAACCCTAACTCTAACCCTAACACCAACCCTAACCCTAACCCTAACACTAAACCCTAACCCTAACACTAACCCTAATCCTAACCCTAACCCTAACCCTAACCCTAACCCTAACCCTAACACCAACCCTAACCCTAAACCTAACCCTAACCCTAACCCTAACCCTAACACCAAACCTAACCCTAATCCTAACCCAAACCCTAACCCTAACCCTATCCCTAACCCTAACCAACCCTAACCCTAACCCTAACCCTAACCCTAACCCTAACCCTAACCCTAACCCTAACACCAACCCTAACCCTAACCCTAACCCTAACCTTAACACCAACTTTAACCCTAATCCTAACCCTAACCCTTACCCTAACACCAACCCTAACCAAAACCCTAACCCTAACCCTAACACCAACCCTAACCCTAACCCTAACCCTAACCCTAACCCTATGCCTAACACGAACCCTAACCCTAACCCTAACCCTAAACCTAACCCTAACCCTAACACCAACCCTAACCCTAATCCTAATCCTAACCCTAACCCTAACCCTAACACTACCCTAACCCTAACACTAACCCTAACACCAACCCTAACCCTAACCCTAACTCTAACCCTAAACCTATACCTAACACCAACCCTAACCCTAACCCTAACCCTAACACAAACCCTAACCCTAACCCTAACCCTAACACCAACCCTAACCCTAATCCTAACCCTAACCATAACCCTAACCCTAACACCAACCCTAACCGTAACCCTAACCCTAACCCTAAACTTAACCCTAACACCAACCCTAACCCTAAACCTAACCCTAACCCTAACACCAACCCTAACCCTAACCCTAACCCTAAACCCTAATCCTAACCCTAATTCTAACCCTAACCCTAACCCTAACACCAACCATAACCCTAACCCTAACACTAACTCTAACCCTAACCCTAACCCTAACCCTAACATCAACCCTAACCCTAACCCTAACCCTAACCCTAACACCAACCCTAACCCTAATCCTAACCCTAACCCTAACCATATCACCAACCCTAACCCTAACCCTAACACCAACCCTAACTTTAACCCTAACCCTAACCCTAACCCTATGCCTAACACCAACACTAACCCTAACCCTAACCCTAACCCTAACACCAACCCTAACCCTAATCCTAACCCTAACCCTAACCCTAACCCTAACACTAACCCTAACCCTAACCCTAACACTAACCCTAACCCTAACCCTAACTCTAACACCAACCCTAACCCTAACCCTAACCCTAACCCTAACCCTATACCTAACACCAACCCTAACCCTAACCCTAACCCTAAACCTAACCCTAACCCTAACCCTAACCCTAACCCAAAACCTAACACCAACCCTAACCCTAAACCTAACCCTAACCCTAACTCTAACCCTAACACCAACCCTAACCCTAAACCTAACCCTAAACCCTAACCCTAACCCTAACCCTAACACTAACCCTAACCCTAACCCTAACCCCTAACCCTAACCCTAACCCTAACCCTAACCCTTACCCCTAACCCTAACCTTAAACCTAACCCTAAACGTAACCCCAACCCTAACACCAACCCTAACCCTAACCCTAACCCTAACACCAACCCTAACCCTAACCCTAACCCTAACCATAACCCTAACCCAAAACCTAACACCAACCCTAACCCTAAACCTAACCCTAACCCTAACTCTAACCCTAACACCAACCCTAACCCTAACCCTAACACTAAACCCTAACCCTAACACTAACCCTAATCCTAACCCTAACCCTAACCCTAACCCTAACCCTAACCCTAACACCAACCCTAACCCTAAACCTAACCCTAACCCTAACCCTAACACCAAACCTAACCCTAATCCTAACCCAAACCCTAACCCTAACCCTATCCCTAACCCTAACCAACCCTAACCCTAACCCTAACCCTAACCCTAACCCTAACCCTAACCCTAACACCAACCCTAACCCTAACCCTAACCCTAACCTTAACACCAACTCTAACCCTAATCCTAACCCTAACCCTTACCCTAACACCAACCCTAACCAAAACCCTAACCCTAACCCTAACACCAACCCTAACCCTAAACCTAACCCTAACCCTAACCCTATGCCTAACACGAACCCTAACCCTAACCCTAACCCTAAACCTAACCCTAACCCTAACACCAACCCTAACCCTAATCCTAATCCTAACCCTAACCCTAACCCTAACACTACCCTAACCCTAACCCTAACCCTAACACCAACCCTAACCCTAACCCTAACTCTAACCCTAAACCTATACCTAACACCAACCCTAACCCTAACCCTAACCCTAACACAAACCCTAACCCTAACCCTAACCCTAACACCAACCCTAACCCTAATCCTAACCCTAACCCTAACCCTAATCCTAACACCAACCCTAACCGTAACCCTAACCCTAACCCTAAACTTAACCCTAACACCAACCCTAACCCTAAACCTAACCCTAACCCTAACACCAACCCTAACCCTAACCCTAACCCTAAACCCTAATCCTAACCCTAATTCTAACCCTAACCCTAACCCTAACACCAACCATAACCCTAACCCTAACACTAACTCTAACCCTAACCCTAACCCTAACCCTAACATCAACCCTAACCCTAACCCTAACCCTAACCCTAACACCAACCCTAACCCTAATCCTAACCCTAACCCTAACCATATCACCAACCCTAACCCTAACCCTAACACCAACCCTAACTTTAACCCTAACCCTAACCCTAACCCTATGCCTAACACCAACACTAACCCTAACCCTAACCCTAACCCTAACACCAACCCTAACCCTAATCCTAACCCTAACCCTAACCCTAACCCTAACACTAACCCTAACCCTAACCCTAACCCTAACACCAACCAAACACTAACCCTAACCCTAACCCTAACCCTAACACCAACCCTAACCCTAATCCTAACCCAAACACTAACCCTATCACCAACCCTAACCCTAACCCTAACCCTAACACCAACCCTAACTTTAACCCTAACCCTAACCCTAACCCTAACACCAACCCTAACCAAAACCCTAACCCTAACCCTAACACCAACGCTAACCCTAACCCTAACCCTATCCCTAACCCTATGCCTAACACGAACCCTAACCCTAACCCTAACCCTAACACCAACCCTAACCCTAACCCTAACCCTAACCCTAACCCTAACCCTAACCCTAACCCAAACACCAACCCTAACCGTAACACTAACCCTAACCCTAAACCCTAATCCTAACCCTAACCCTAACCCTAACCCTAACCCTAACAAGGGCAAGGTTTACTGGTCAGCGACGGGCAAGTTCTAGGCCTCGGACTAGAAGGAGGCATGGGCGTTGGTCTAGGGCCCGAGCTAGGGCTAGTGAGAGCGGTAGGCATAGCGCTGGGGTAGGCATAGGGCAAGGGGTGGGTGTCGAGGTAAACCTCGAGTAGGCCTAGAGCGAGGAGTGGGAGCTGTGGCTAGTGGTAGGGTTGGGGGTGGGCCTATGGGTAGGGGGAGCTGTAGGGCCAGGGTAGTGGTAGGAACAGAGGTAGTGCTAGGCGTAGGCCTAGGGCGAGGGGTAGTGCTCGGGGTAGGGTTAGTTGAAGGGCTAGTGTTTGGCAGAGGCCCACGGGCAGTGTTAGGGTTAGGGCTCATGTTAAGCCTAGGACTAGTGGTAGTGGTAGGGATTGGCCGAGGACGAGGGGTAGGTGTCACGAAATGGCTCCGGGTAGTCCTAGGACTCCGAACGGATGTAGGGCTGGATTAGGGTGTGGCTAATGGTGGGTCCAGGGTGATTTCGTAGGACACGGGTTAGTGCTCTGGCTATTGGTAGGGCAAGGTGTACCGGTTGGCGACGGGCAAGTGCTAGGCTTCGGACTAAAGTGAGCACTGGGCGTTGGTCTAGGGCCCGAGGTAGGGCTAGTGGGAGCGGTAGGCGTAGCGCTGGGGTAGGCAAAGGGCAAGGGGTGGGTGTCGGGGTAAACCTCGAAGTAGGCCTAGGACCAGGAGTGGGAGCTGTGGCTAGGAGTAGGGATGGGGGTGGGCCTATGGGTAGGGGGAGCTGTAGGGACTGGGGTAGGGGTAGGACCAGAGGTAGTGCTAGGCGTAGGCCTAGGGCGAGGGGTAGTGCTCGGGGTAACCTAACCCTAACCCTAACCCTAACCCTAACACTAACCCTAACCCTAACCCTAACTCTAACACCAACCCTAACCCTAACCCTAACACCAACCCTAACCCTAATCCTAATCCTAACCCTAACCCTAACCCTAACACTAACCCTAACCCTAACCCTAACTCTAACACCAACCCTAACCCTAACCCTAAACCTAACCCTAAACCTATACCTAACACCAACCCTAACCCTAACGCTAACCCTAACCCTAACACCAACCCTAACCCTAACCCTAACCCTAACACCAACCCTAACCCTAATCCTAACCCTAACCCTAACCCTAACCCTAACACCAACACTAACCGTAACCCTAACCCTAACCCTAACCCTAACGCTAACACTAACACCAACCATAACCCTAACCCTAACCCTAACCCTAACCCTAACACCAACCCTAACCCTAACCCTAACCCTAAACCCTAATCCTAACCCTAACCCTAACCCTAACCCTAACAAGGGCAAGGTTTACTGGTCAGCGACGGGCAAGTTCTAGGCCTCGGACTAGAAGGAGGCATGGGCGTTGGTCTAGGGCCCGAGCTAGGGCTAGTGAGAGCGGTAGGCGTAGCGCTGGGGTAGACATAGGGCAAGGTGTGGGTGTCGAGGTAAACCTCGAGTAGGCCTAGAGCCAGGAGTGGGAGCTGTGGCTAGTGGTAGGGTTGGGGTTGGGCCTATGGGTAGGAGGAGCTGTAGGGCCAGGGTAGTGGTAGGAACAGAGGTAGTGCTAGGCGTAGGCCTAGGGCGAGGGGTAGTGCTCGGGGTAGGGTTAGTTGAAGGGCTAGTGTTTGGCAGAGGCCCACGGGCAGTGTTAGGGTTAGGGCTCATGTTAAGCCTAGGACTAGTGGTAGTGGTAGGGGTTGGCCGAGGACTAGGGGTAGGTGTCACGAAATGGCTCCGGGTAGTCCTAGGACTCCGAACGGATGTAGGGCTGGATTAGGGTGTGGCTAATGGTGGGTCCAGGGTGATTTCGTAGGACAAGGGTTAGTGCTCTGGCTATTGGTAGGGCAAGGTGTACCGGTTGGCGACGCGCAAGTGCTAGGCTTCGGACTAGAGTGAGCACTGGGCGTTGGTCTAGGGCCCGAGGTAGGGCTAGTGGGAGCGGTAGGCGTAGCGCTGGGGTAGGCAAAGGGCAAGGGGTGGGTGTCGGGGTAAACCTCGAAGTAGGCCTAGGACCAGGAGTGGGAGCTGTGGCTAGGGGTAGGGATGGGGCTGGGCCTATGGGTAGGGGGAGCTGTAGGGACTGGGGTAGGGGTAGGACCAGAGGTAGTGCTAGGCGTAGGCCTAGGGCGAGGGGTAGTGCTCGGGGTAACCTAACCCTAACCCTAACCCTAACCCTAACACTAACCCTAACCCTAACCCTAACCCTATACCTAACACCAACCCTAACCCTAACCCTAACCCTAACACCAACCCTAACCCTAACCCTATCCCTAACCTTAACACAAACTCTAACCCTAATCCTAACCCTAACCCTAGCCCTAACACCAACCCTAACCAAAACCCTAACCCTAACCCTAACACCAACCCTAACCCTAACCCTAACCCTAACCCTAACCCTATGCCTAACACGAACCCTAACCCTAACCCTAACCCTAAACCTAACCCTAACCCTAACACCAACCCTAACCCTAATCCTAATCCTAACCCTAACCCTAACCCTAACACTAACTCTAACCCTAACCCTAACCCTAACACCAACCCTAACCCTAACCCTAACCCTAACCCTAACCCTAACACCAACCCTAACCCTAACCCTAACCCTAAACCCTAACCCTAACCCTAACCATAACCCTAACCCTAACCCTAACCCTAAACCTAACCCTAACCCTATGCCTAACACGAACCCTAACCCTAAACCTAAGCCTAACCCTAACACCAACCCTAACCCTAATCCTAATCCTAACCCTAACCCTAACCCTAACACTAACCCTAACCCTAACCCTAACCCTATACCTAACACCAACCCTAACCCTAACCCTAACCCTAACCCTAACCCTAACACCAACCCTAACCCTAACCCTAAACCTAACCCTAACCCTAACCCTAACCCAAACACCAACCCTAACCCTAACCCTAACCCTAACCCTAACACCAACCCTAACCCTAATCCTAACCCTAACCCTAACCCTAACAACAACCCTAACCCTAACCCTAACCCTAACCCTAACACCAACCCTAACCCTAACCCTAACCTTAACCCTAACACTATGCCTAACACAAACCCTAACCCTAACCCTAACCCTAACCCTAACACCAACCCTAACCCTAACCCTAACCCTAACCCTAAACGTAACACCAACCCTAACCCTAATCCAAACCCTAACCCTAACACCAACCCTAACCCTAACCCTAACCCTAACCCTAACACCAACTCTAACCCTAACCCTAACACTAACTCTAACTTTAACCCTAACCCTAACACCAACGCTAACCCTAACCCTAACCCTAAAACCAAACCTAACTCTAACCCTAACCCTAACCCTAACCCTAACCCTAACCCTAACCCTAACCCTAACACCAACCCTAACCCTAACCCTAACCCTAAAACCAAACCTAACTCTAACCCTAATCCTAACCCTAACCCTATGCCTAACACGAACCCTAACCCTAAACCTAACCCTAACCGTAACACCAACCCTAACCCTAATCCTAATCCTAACCCTAACCCTAACCCTAACACTAACCCTAACCCTAACCCTAACCCTAACACCAACCCTAACCCTAACCCTAACCCTAACCCTAACCCTATACCTAACACCAACCCTAACCCTAACCCTAACCCTAACCCTAACACCAACCCTAACCCTAACCCTAACCCTAACACCAACCCTAACCCTAATCCTAACCCTAACCCTAACCCTAACCCTAACACCAACCCTAACCGTAACCCTAACCCTAACCCTAACCCTAACCCTAACCCCAACCCTAACCCTAACCCTATCCCTAACCCTAACACCAACCCTAACCCTAACCCTAACCCTAAACCCTAATCCTAACCCTAACCCTAACCCTAACCTTAACCCTAACCCTAACAAGGGCAAGGTTTACTGGTCAGCGACGGGCAAGTTCTAGGCCTCGGACTAGAAGGAGGCATGGGCGTTGGTCTAGGGCCCGAGCTAGGGCTAGTGAGAGCGGTAGGCGTAGCGCTGGGGTAGGCATAGGGCAAGGGGTGGGTGTCGAGGTAAACCTCGAGTAGGCCTAGAGCCAGGAGTGGGAGCTGTGGCTAGTGGTAGGGTTGGGGGTGGGCCTATGGGTAGGGGGAGCTGTAGGGCCAGGGTAGTGGTAGGAACAGAGGTAGTGCTAGGCGTAGGCCTAGGGCGAGGGGTAGTGCTCGGGGTAGGGTTAGTTGAAGGGTTAGTGGTTGGCAGAGGCCCACGGTCAGTGTTAGGTTTAGGGCTTATGTTAAGCCTAGGACTAGTGGTAGTGGTAGGGGTTGGCCGAGGACTAGGGGTAGGTGTCACGAAATGGCTCCGGGTAGTCCTAGGACTCCGAACAGATGTAGGGCTGGATTAGGGTGTGGCTAATGGTGGGTCCAGGGTGATTTCGTAGGACACGGGTTAGTGTTCTGGCTATTGGTAGGGCAAGGTGTACCGGTTGGCGACGGGCAAGTGCTAGGCTTCGGACTAGAGTGAGCACTGGGCGTTGGTCTAGGGCCCGAGGTAGGGCTAGTGGGAGCGGTAGGCGTAGCGCTGGGTTAGGCAAAGGGCAAGGGGTGGGTGTCGGGGTAAACCTCGAAGTAGGCCTAGGACCAGGAGTGGGAGCAGTGGCTAGGGGTAGGGATGGGGGTGGGCCTATGGGTAGGGGGAGCTGTAGGGACTGGGGTAGGGGTAGGACCAGAGGTAGTGCTAGGCGTAGGTTTAGGGCGAGGGGTAGTGCTCGGGGTAACCTAACCCTAACCCTAACCCTAACCCTAACACTAACCCTAACCCTAACCCTAACTCTAACACCAACCCTAACCCTAACCCTAACCCTAACCCTAACCCTATACCTAACACCAACCCTAACCCTAACCCTAACCCTAACACCAACCCTAACCCTAACCCTAACCCTAACCCTAACCCTAACACCAACCCTAACCCTAACCCTAACCCTAACCTTAACACCAACTCTAACCCTAATCCTAACCCTAACCCTAACCCTAACACCAACCCTAACCAAAATCCTAACCCTAACCCTAACACCAACCCTAACCCTAACCCTAACCCTAACCCTAACCCTATGCCTAACACGAACCCTAACCCTAACCCTAACCCTAAACCTAACCCTAACCCTAACACCAACCCTAACCCTAATCCTAATCCTAACACTAACCCTAACCCTAACCCTAACACCAACCCTAACCGTAACCTAACCCTAACCCTAAGCCTAACCCTATGCCTAACACGAACCCTAACCCTAACCCTAACCCTAACACCAACCCTAACCCTAACCCTAACCCTAACCCTAAACGTAACACCAACCCTAACCCTAACCCAAACCCTAACCCTAACACCAACCCTAACCCTAACCCTAACCCTAACCCTAACACCAACCCTAACCCTAACACTAACCCTAACACCAACCCTAACCCTAACCCTAACCCTAAAACCAACCCTAAACCTAACCCTAACCCTAACCCTAACCCTAACCCTAACCCTAACCATAACACCAACCCTAACCCTAATTCTAACCCTAACCCTAACACCAACCATAACCCTAATCCTAACCCTAACCCTAAACCTAACATCAACCCTAACCCTAACCCTAACACTAACCCTAACACTAACCCTAACCCTAACCCTAACCCTAACCCTAACCCTATGCCTAACACGAACCCTAACCCTAAACCTAACCCTAACCCTAACACCAACCCTAACTCTAATCCTAATCCTAACCCTAACCCTAACCCTAACACTAACCCTAACCCTAACCCTAACCCTAACACCAACCCTAACCCTAACCCTAACCCTAACCCTAACCCTATACCTAACACCAACCCTAACCCTAACCCTAACCCTAACCCTAACACCAACCCTAACCCTAACCCTAACCCTAACACCAACCCTAACCCTAATCCTAACCCTAACCCTAACCCTAACCCTAACACCAATTCTAACCGTAACCCTAACCCTAACCCTAACCCTAACCCTAACACCAACCCTAACCCTAACCCTAACCCTAACCCTAACACCAACCCTAACCCTAACCCTAACCCTAAACCCTAATCCTAACCCTAACCCTAACTCTAACCTTAACCCTAACCCTAACAAGGGCAAGGTTTACTGGTCAGCGACGGGCAAGTTCTAGGCCTCGGACTAGAAGGAGGCATGGGCGTTGGTCTAGGGCCCGAGCTAGGGCTAGTGAGAGCGGTAGGCGTAGCGCTGGGGTAGGCATAGAGCAAGGGGTGGGTGTCGAGGTAAACCTCGAGTAGGCCTAGAGCCAGGAGTGGGAGCTGTGGCTAGTGGTAGGGTTGGGGGTGGGCCTATGGGTAGGGGGAGCTGTAGGGCCAGGGTAGTGGTAGGAACAGAGGTAGTGCTAGGCGTAGGCCTAGGGCGAGGGGTAGTGCTCGGGGTAGGGTTAGTTGAAGGGCTAGTGGTTGGCCGAGGCCCACGGGCAGTGTTAGGTTTAGGGCTTATGTTAAGCCTAGGACTAGTGGTAGTGGTAGGGGTTAGCCGAGGACTAGGGGTAGGTGTCACGAAATGGCTCCGGGTAGTCCTAGGACTCCGAACGGATGTAGGGCTGGATTAGGGTGTGGCTAATGGTGGGTCCAGGGTGATTTCGTAGGCCACTAGTTAGTGTTCTGGCTATTGGTAGGGCAAGGTGTACCGGTTGGCGACGGGCAAGTGCTAGGCTTCGGACTAGAGTGAGCACTGGGCGTTGGTCTAGGGCCCGAGGTAGGGCTAGTGGGAGCAGTAGGCGTAGCGCTGGGGTAGGCAAAGGGCAAGGGGTGGGTGTCGGGGTAAACCTCGAAGTAGGCCTCAAACCAGGAGTGGGAGCAGTGGCTAGGGGTAGGGATGGGGGTGGGCCTATAAGTAGGGGGAGCTGTAGGGACTGGGGTAGGGGTAGGACCAGAGGTAGTGCTAGGTGTAGGCCTAGGGCGAGGGGTAGTGCTCGGGGTAACCTTACCCTAACCCTAACCCTAACCCTAACACTAACCCTAACCCTAACCCTAACTCTAACACCAACCCTAACCCTAACCCTAACCCTAACCCTATACCTAACACCAACCGTAACCCTAACCCTAACCCTAACACCAACCCTAACCCTAACCCTAACCCTAACCTTAACACCAACTCTAACCCTAATCCTAACCCTAACCCTAACCCTAACACCAACCCTAACCAAAACCCTAACCCTAACCCTAACACCAACCCTAACCCTAACCCTAACCCTAACCCTAACCCTATGCCTAACACGAACCCTAACCCTAACCCTAACCCTAAACCTAACCCTAACCCTAACACCAACCCTAACCCTAATCCTAATCCTAACCCTAACCCTAACCCTAACACTAACACCAACCCTAACCCTAACCCTAACCCTAACCCTAACACCAACCCTAACCCTAACCCTAACCCTAACACCAACCCTAACCCTAATCCTAACCCTAACCATAACCCTAACCCTAACACCAACCCTAACCGTAACCCTAACCCTAACCCTAACCCTATGCCAAACACGAACCCTAACCCTAACCCTAACCCTAACCCTAACACCAACCCTAACCCTAAACCTAACCCTAACCCTAAACGTAACACCAACCCTAACCTTAACCCAAACCCTAACCCTAACACCAACCCTAACCCTAACCCTAACCCTAACACCAACCCTAACCCTAATCCTAACCCTAACCCTAACCCTAACCCTAAATCCAACCCTAACCGTAACCCTAACCCTAACCCTAACCCTAACCCTATGCCTAACACGAACCCTAACCCTAACCCTAACCCTAACCCTAACACCAACCCTAACCCTAACCCTAACCCTAACCCTAAACGTAACACCAACCCTAAACCTAACCCAAACCCTAACCCTAACACCATCCCTAACCCTAACCCTAACCCTAACCCTAACACCAACCCTAACCCTAATCCTAACCCTAACCCTAAAGCTAACATCAACCCTAAACCTAACCCTAACCCTAACCCTAACACCAACCCTAACCCTAACCCTAAACCTAACCCTAACCCTATGCCTAACACGAATCCTAACCCTGAACCTAACCCTAACCCTAACACCAACCCTAACCCTAATCCTAATCCTAACCCTAACCCTAACCCTAACACTAACCCTAACCCTAACCCTAACCCTAACACCAACCTTAACCCTAACCCTAACCCTAACCCTAACCCTATACCTAACACCAACCCTAACCCTAACCCTAACCCTACGCCTAACACCAACCCTAACCCTAACCCTAACTTTAACCCTAACCCTAACCCTAACCCTATGCCTAACACGAACCCTAACCCTAACCCTAACCCTAAACCTAACCCTAACCCTAACACCAACCCTAAACCTAATCCTAATCCTAACCCTAACCCTAACCCTAACACTAACCCTAACCCTAACCCTAACACCAACCCTAACCCTAACCCTAACCCTAACCCTAAACCTATACCTAACACCAACCCTAACCCTAACCCTAACCCTAACCCTAACACCAACCCTAAACCTAATCCTAATCCTAACACCAACCCTAACCCTAATCCTAACCCTAACCCTAACCCTAACCCTAACACCAACCCTAACCGTAACCCTAACCCTAACCCTAACCCTAACACCAACCCTAACCCTAACCCTAACCCTAACCCTAACCCTAACACCAACCCTAACCCTAACCCTATCCCTAAACCCTAATCCTAACCCTAACCCTAACCCTAACCCTAACCCTAACAATGGCAAGGTTTACTGGTCAGTGACGGGCAAGTTCTAGGCCTCGGACTAGAAGGAGGCATGGGCGTTGGTCTAGGGCCCGAGCTAGGGCTAGTGAGAGCGGTAGGCGTAGCGCTGGGGTAGGCATAGGGCAAGGGGTGGGTGTCGAGGTAAACCTCGAGTAGGCCTAGAGCCAGGAGTGGGAGCTGTGGCTAGTGGTAGGGTTGGGGGTGAGCCTATGGGTAGGGGGAGCTGTAGGGCCAGGGTAGTGGTAGGAACAGAGGTAGTGCTAGGCGTAGGCCTAGGGCGAGGTGTAGTGCTCGGGGTAGGGTTAGTTGAAGGGCTAGTGTTTGGCAGAGGCCTACGGGCAGTGTTAGGGTTAGGGCTCATGTTAAGACTAGGACTAGTGGTAGTGGTAGGGGTTGGCCGAGGACTAGGGGTAGGTGTCACGAAATGGCTCCGGGTAGTCCTAGGACTCCGAACGGATGTAGGGCTGGATTAGGGTGTGGCTAATGGTGGGTCCAGGGTGATTTCGTAGAACACGGGTTACTGCTCTGGCTATTGGTAGGGCAAGGTGTACCGGTTGGCGACGAGCAAGTGCTAGGCTTCGGACTAGAGTGAGCACTGGGCGTTGGTCTAGGGCCCGAGATAGGGCTAGTGGGAGCGGTAGGCGTAGCGCTGGGTTAGGCAAAGGGCAAGGGGTGGGTGTCGGGGTAAACCTCGAAGTAGGCCTAGGACCAGGAGTGGGAGCTGTGGCTAGGGGTAAGGATGGGGGTGGGCCTATGGGTAGGGGGAGCTGTAGGGACTGGGGTAGGGGTAGGACCAGAGGTAGTGCAGGCGTAGGCCTAGGGCGAGGGGTAGTGCTCGGGGTAACCTAACCCTAACCCTAACCCTAACCCTAACACTAACCCTAAACCTAACCCTAACTCTAACACCAACCCTAACCCTAACCCTAACCCTAACCCTAACCCTATACCTAACACCAACCCTAACCCTAACCCTAACCCTAACCCTAACACCAACCCTAACCCTAACCCTAACACCAACCATAACACTAATCCTAACCCTAACCCTAACCCTAAAACCAACCCTAACCGTAACCCTAACCCTAACCCTAACACCAACCCTAACCCTAAACCTAACCCTAACCCTAACACCAACCCTAACCCTAACCCTAACCCTAACACCAACCCTAACCCTAATCCTAACCCTAACCCTAACCCTAACCCTAACACCAACCCTAACCAAAACACTAACCCTAACCCTAACACCAACCCTAACCCTAACCCTAACCCTATCCCTAAACCTATGCCTAACACGAACACTAACCCTAACCCTAACCCTAACACCAACCCTAACCCTAACCCTAACCCTAACCCTAACCCTAACCCTAACACCAACCCTAACCGTAACCCTAACCCTAACCTTAACACCAACTCTAACCCTAATCCTAACCCTAACCCTAACCCTAACAACAACCCTAACCAAAACCCTAACCCTAACCCTAACACCAACCCTAACCCTAACCCTAACCCTAACCCTATGCCTAACAAGAACCCTAACCCTAACCCTAACCCTAAACCTAACCCTAACCCTAACACCAACCCTAACCCTAATCCTAATCCTAACCCTAACCCTAACCCTAACACTAACCCTAACCCTAACCCTAACCCTAACACCAACCCTAACCCTAACCCTAACCCTAACCCTAACCCTATACCTAACACCAACCCTAACCCTAACCCTAACCCTAACCCTAACACCAACCCTAACCCTAACCCTAACCCTAACACCAACCCTAACCCTAATCCTAACCCTAACCCTAACCCTAACCCTAACACCAACCCTAACCGTAACCCTAACCCTAAACCTAACACCAACCCTAACCCTAACCCTAACCCTAACCTTAACACCAACTCTAACCCTAATCCTAACCCTAACCCTAACCCTAACACCAACCCTAACCAAAACCCTAACCCTAACCCTAACACCAACCCTAACCCTAACACTAACCCTAACCCTAACCCTATGCCTAACACGAACCCTAAACCTAACCCTAACCCTATACCTAACCCTAACCCTAACACCAACCCTAACCCTAATCCTAATCCCAACCCTAACCCTAACCCTAACACTAACCCTAACCCTAACCCTAACCCTAACACCAACCCTAACCCTAAGCCTAACCCTAACCCTGAACCTATACCTAACACCAACCCTAACCCTAACCCTAACCCTAACCCTAACACCAACCCTAACCCTAACCCTAACCCTAACACCAACACTAACCCTAATCCTAACCCTAACCCTAACCCTAACCCTAACACCAACCCTAACCATAACCCTAACCCTAACGCTAACCCTAACTCTAACACCAACCCTAACCCTAACCCTAACCCTAACACCAACACTAACCCTAACCCTAACCCAAAACCCTAATCCTAACCCTAACCCTAACCCTAACCCTAACCCTAACAAGGGCAAGGTTTACTGGTCAGCGACGGGCAACTTCTAGGCCTCGGACTAGAAGGAGGCATGGGCTTTGGTCTAGGGCCCGAGCTAGGGCATGTGAGAGCGGTAGGCGTAGCGCTGGGGCAGGCATAGGGCAAGGGGTGGGTGTCGAGGTAAACCTCGAAGTAGGCCTAGGACCAGGAGTGGGAGCTGTGGCTAGGGGTAGGGATGGGGGTGGGCCTATGGGTAGGGGGAGCTGTAGGGACTGGGGTAGGGGTAGGACCAGAGGTAGTGCTAGGCGTAGGCCTAGGGCGAGGGGTAGTGCTCGGGGTAACCTAACCCTAACCCTAACCCTAACCCTAACACTAACCCTAACCCTAACCCTAACTCTAACACCAACCCTAACCCTAACCCTAACCCTAACCCTAACCCTATACCTAACACCAACCCTAACCCTAACCCTAACCCTAACACCAACCCTAACCCTAACCCTAACCCTAACACCAACCCTAACCCTAATCCTAACCCTAACCCTAACCCTAACCCTAACACCAACCCTAACCCTAACCCTAACCATAACCTTAACACCAACTCTAACCCTAATCCTAACCCTAACCCTAACCCTAACACCAACCCTAACCAAAACCCTAACCCTAACCCTAACACCAACCCTAACCCTAACCCTAACCCTAACCCTAACCCTATGCCTAACACGAACCCTAACCCTAACCCTAACCCTAAACCTAAACCTAACCCTAACACCAACCCTAACCCTAATCCTAATCCTAACTCTAACCCTAACCCTAACACTAACCCTAACCCTAACCCTAACCTTAACACCAAACCTAACCCTAACCCTAACCCTAACCCTAAACCTATACCTAACACCAACCCTAACCCTAACCCTAACCCTAACCCTAACACCAACCCTAACCCTAACCCTAACCCTAACACCAACCCTAACCCTAATCCTAACCCTAACCCTAACCCTAACCCTAACAACAAACCTAACCGTAACCCTAACACTAACCCTAACCCTAACCCTAACACCAACCCTAACCCTAACCCTAACCCTAACCCTAACACCAACCCTAACCCTAACCCTAACCCTAAACCCTAATCCTAACCCTAACCCTAACCCTAACCCTAACCCTAACCCTAACAAGGGCAAGGTTTACTGGTCAGCGACGGGCAAGTTCTAGGCCTCGGACTAGATGGAGGCATGGGCGTTGGTCTAGGGCCCGAGCTAGGGCTAGTCAGAGCGGTAGGCGTAGCGCTGGGGCAGGCATAGGGCAAGGGGTGGGTGTCGAGGTAAACCTCGAGTAGGCCTAGAGCCAGGAGTGGGAGCGGTGGCTAGTGGTAGGGTTGGGGGTGGGCCTATGGGTAGGGGGAGCTGTAGGGCCAGGGTAGTGGTAGGAACAGAGGTAGTGCTAGGCGTAGGCCTAGGGCGAGGGGTAGTGCTCGGGGTAGGGTTAGTTGAAGGGCTAGTGTTTGGCAGAGGCCCACGGGCAGTGTTAGGGTTAGGGCTCATGTTAAGCCTAGGACTAGTGGTAGTGGTAGGGGTTGGCCGAGGACTAGGGGTAGGTGTCACGAAATGGCTCCGGGTAGTCCTAGGACTCCGAACGGATGTAGGGCTGGATTAGGGTGTGGCTAATGGTGGGTCCAGGGTGATTTCGTAGGACACGGGTTAGTGCTCTGGCTATTGGTAGGGCAAGGTGTACCGGTTGGCGACGGGCAAGTGCTAGGCTTCGGACTAGAGTGAGCACTGGGCGTTGGTCTAGGGCCCGAGGTAGGGCTAGTGGGAGCGGTAGGCGTAGCGCTGGGGTAGGCAAAGGGCAAGGGGTGGGTGTCGGGGTAAACCTCGAAGTAGGCCTAGGTCCAGGAGTGGGAGCTGTGGCTAGGGGTAGGGATGGGGGTGGGCCTATGGGTAGGGGGAGCTGTAGGGACTGGGGTAGGGGTAGGACCAGAGGTAGTGCAGGCGTAGGCCTAGGGCGAGGGGTAGTGCTCGGGGTAACCTAACCCTAACCCTAACCCTAAACCTAACACTAACCCTAAACCTAACCCTAACTCTAACACCAACCCTAACCCTCACCCTAACCCTAACCCTAAACCTAACACTAACCCTAACCCTAACCCTAACCCTAACACCAACCCTAACCCTAACCCTAACCCTAATCCTAACCCTAACCCTAACCCTAACACCAACCCTAACCCTAACCCTAACCCTAACCCTAACACCAACCCTAACCCTAATCCTAACCCTAACCCTAAAGCTAACATCAACCCTAACCCTAACCCTAACCCTAACCCTAACACCAACCCTAACCCTAACCCTAACCCTAACCTTAACACCAACTCTAACCCTATTCCTAACCCTAACCCTAACCCTAACACCAACCCTAACGAAAACCCTAACCCTAACCCTAACACCAACCCTAACCCTAACCCTAACCCTAACCCTAACCCTATGCCTAACAAGAACCCTAACCCTAACCCTAACCCTAAACCTAACCCTAACCCTAACACCAACCCTAACCCTAATCCTAATCCTAACCCTAACCCTAACCCTAACACTAACCCTAACCCTAACCCTAACCCTAACACCAACCCTAACCCTAACCGTAACCCTAACCCTAACCCTATACCTAACACCAACCCTAACCCTAACCCTAACCCTAACCCTAACACCAACCCTAACCCTAACCCTAACCCTAACACCAACCCTAACCCTAATCCTAACCCTAACCCTAACCCTAACCCTAACACCAACCCTAACCGTAACCCTAACCCTAACCCTAACACCAACCCTAACCCTAACCCTAACCCTAACCTTAACACCAACTCTAACCCTAATCCTAACCCTAACCCTAACCCTAACACCAACCCTAACCAAAACCCTAACCCTAACCCTAACACCAACCCTAACCCTAACCCTAACCCTAACCCTAATCCTAACCCTATGCCTAACACGAACCCTAAACCTAACCCTAACCCTATACCTAACCCTAACCCTAACACCAACCCTAACCCTAATCCTAATCCTAACCCTAACCCTAATCCTAACACTAACCCTAACCCTAACCCTAACCCTAACACCAACCCTAACCCTAAGCCTAACCCTAACCCTGAACCTATACCTAACACCAACCCTAACCCTAACCCTAACCCTAACCCTAACACCAACCCTAACCCTAACCCTAACCCTAACACCAACACTAACCCTAATCCTAACCCTAACCCTAACCCTAACACCAACCCTAACCCTAAGCCTAACCCTAACCCTGAACCTATACCTAACACCAACCCTAACCCTAACCCTAACCCTAACCCTAACACCAACCCTAACCCTAACCCTAACCCTAACACCAACTCTAACCCTAATCCTAACCCTAACCCTAACCCTAACACCAACCCTAACCAAAACCCTAACCCTAACCCTAACACCAACCCTAACCCTAACCCTAACTTTAACCCTAACCCTAACCCTAACCCTATGCCTAACACGAACCCTAACCCTAACCCTAACCCTAAACCTAACCCTAACCCTAACACCAACCCTAAACCTAATCCTAATCCTAACCCTAACCCTAACCCTAACACTAACCCTAACCCTAACCCTAACACCAACCCTAACCCTAACCCTAACCCTAACCCTAAACCTATACCTAACACCAACCCTAACCCTAACCCTAACCCTAACCCTAACACCAACCCTAAACCTAATCCTAATCCTAACACCAACCCTAACCCTAATCCTAACCCTAACCCTAACCCTAACCCTAACACCAACCCTAACCGTAACCCTAACCCTAACCCTAACCCTAACCCTAACACCAAACCTAACCCTAACCCTAACCCTAACCCTAACACCAACCCTAACCCTAACCCTATCCCTAAACCCTAATCCTAACCCTAACCCTAACCCTAACCCTAACCCTAACAATGGCAAGGTTTACTGGTCAGTGACGGGCAAGTTCTAGGCCTCGGACTAGAAGGAGGCATGGGCGTTGGTCTAGGGCCCGAGCTAGGGCTAGTGAGAGCGGTAGGCGTAGCGCTGGGGTAGGCATAGGGCAAGGGGTGGGTGTCGAGGTAAACCTCGAGTAGGCCTAGAGCCAGGAGTGGGAGCTGTGGCTAGTGGTAGGGTTGGGGGTGAGCCTATGGGTAGGGGGAGCTGTAGGGCCAGGGTAGTGGTAGGAACAGAGGTAGTGCTAGGCGTAGGCCTAGGGCGAGGGGTAGTGCTCGGGGTAGGGTTAGTTGAAGGGCTAGTGTTTGGCAGAGGCCTACGGGCAGTGTTAGGGTTAGGGCTCATGTTAAGACTAGGACTAGTGGTAGTGGTAGGGGTTGGCCGAGGACTAGGGGTAGGTGTCACGAAATGGCTCCGGGTAGTCCTAGGACTCCGAACGGATGTAGGGCTGGATTAGGGTGTGGCTAATGGTGGGTCCAGGGTGATTTCGTAGAACACGGGTTACTGCTCTGGCTATTGGTAGGGCAAGGTGTACCGGTTGGCGACGGGCAAGTGCTAGGCTTCGGACTAGAGTGAGCACTGGGCGTTGGTCTAGGGCCCGAGGTAGGGCTAGTGGGAGCGGTAGGCGTAGCGCTGGGTTAGGCA
Source organism: Rhinolophus hipposideros (assembly GCF_964194185.1). Classification (NCBI taxonomy): domain Eukaryota; kingdom Metazoa; phylum Chordata; class Mammalia; order Chiroptera; family Rhinolophidae; genus Rhinolophus; species Rhinolophus hipposideros. Next base: position 67,612 of record NW_027668855.1, on the reverse strand, counting down.
AAGGGCAAGGGGTGGGTGTCGGGGTAAACCTCGAAGTAGGCCTAGGACCAGGAGTGGGAGCTGTGGCTAGGGGTAAGGATGGGGGTGGGCCTATGGGTAGGGGGAGCTGTAGGGACTGGGGTAGGGGTAGGACCAGAGGTAGTGCAGGCGTAGGCCTAGGGCGAGGGGTAGTGCTCGGGGTAACCTAACCCTAACCCTAACCCTAACCCTAACACTAACCCTAAACCTAACCCTAACTCTAACACCAACCCTAACCCTAACCCTAACCCTAACCCTAACCCTATACCTAACACCAACCCTAACCCTAACCCTAACCCTAACCCTAACACCAACCCTAACCCTAACCCTAACACCAACCATAACACTAATCCTAACCCTAACCCTAACCCTAAAACCAACCCTAACCGTAACCCTAACCCTAACCCTAACACCAACCCTAACCCTAACCCTAACCCTAACCCTAACACCAACCCTAACCCTAACCCTAACCCTAACACCAACCCTAACCCTAATCCTAACCCTAACCCTAACCCTAACCCTAACACCAACCCTAACCAAAACACTAACCCTAACCCTAACACCAACCCTAACCCTAACCCTAACCCTATCCCTAAACCTATGCCTAACACGAACACTAACCCTAACCCTAACCCTAACACCAACCCTAACCCTAACCCTAACCCTAACCCTAACCCTAACCCTAACACCAACCCTAACCGTAACCCTAACCCTAACCTTAACACCAACTCTAACCCTAATCCTAACCCTAACCCTAACCCTAACAACAACCCTAACCAAAACCCTAACCCTAACCCTAACACCAACCCTAACCCTAACCCTAACCCTAACCCTATGCCTAACAAGAACCCTAACCCTAACCCTAACCCTAAACCTAACCCTAACCCTAACACCAACCCTAACCCTAATCCTAATCCTAACCCTAACCCTAACCCTAACACTAACCCTAACCCTAACCCTAACCCTAACACCAACCCTAACCCTAACCCTAACCCTAACCCTAACCCTATACCTAACACCAACCCTAACCCTAACCCTAACCCTAACCCTAACACCAACCCTAACCCTAACCCTAACCCTAACACCAACCCTAACCCTAATCCTAACCCTAACCCTAACCCTAACCCTAACACCAACCCTAACCGTAACCCTAACCCTAAACCTAACACCAACCCTAACCCTAACCCTAACCCTAACCTTAACACCAACTCTAACCCTAATCCTAACCCTAACCCTAACCCTAACACCAACCCTAACCAAAACCCTAACCCTAACCCTAACACCAACCCTAACCCTAACCCTAACCCTAACCCTAACCCTAACCCTATGCCTAACACGAACCCTAAACCTAACCCTAACCCTATACCTAACCCTAACCCTAACACCAACCCTAACCCTAATCCTAATCCTAACCCTAACCCTAACCCTAACACTAACCCTAACCCTAACCCTAACCCTAACACCAACCCTAACCCTAAGCCTAACCCTAACCCTGAACCTATACCTAACACCAACCCTAACCCTAACCCTAACCCTAACCCTAACACCAACCCTAACCCTAACCCTAACCCTAACACCAACACTAACCCTAATCCTAACCCTAACCCTAACCCTAACCCTAACACCAACCCTAACCATAACCCTAACCCTAACACTAACCCTAACTCTAACACCAACCCTAACCCTAACCCTAACCCTAACACCAACCCTAACCGTAATCCTAACCCTAACCCTAACCCTAACCCTAATACCAACCCTAACCGTAACCCTAACCCTAACCCTAACACCAACCCTAACCCTAACCCTAACCTTACCTTAACACTAACTCTAACCCTAATCCTAACCCTAACCCTAACCCTAACACCAACCCTAACCAAAACCCTAACCCTAACCCTAACACCAACCCTAACCCTAACCCTAACCCTATCCCTAACCCTATGCCTAACACGAACCCTAACCCTAACCCTAACCCTAACACCAACCCTAACCCTAACCCTAACCCTAACCCTAACCTTAACACCAACCCTAACCCTAACCCTAACCCTAACCTTAACACCAACTCTAACCCTAATCCTAACCCTAACCCTAACCCTAACACCAACCCTAACCAAAATCCTAACCCTAACCCTAACACCAACCCTAACCCTAACCCTAACCCTAACCCTAACCCTATGCCTAACACGAACCCTAACCCTAACCCTAACCCTAAACCTAACCCTAACCCTAACACCAACCCTAACCCTAATCCTAATCCTAACCCTAACCCTAACCCTAACACTAACCCTAACCCTAACCCTAACCCTAACCCTAACCCTATACCTAACACCAACCCTAACCCTAACCCTAACCCTAACACCAACCCTAACCCTAACCCTAACCCTAACACCATCCCTACCCTAATCCTAACCCTAACCCTAACCCTAACCCTAACACCAACCCTAACCGTAAGCCTAACCCTAACCCTAACCCTAACCCTATGCCTAACACGAACCCTAACCCTAACCCTAACCCTAACCCTAACACCAACCCTAACCCTAACCCTAACCCTAACCCTAAACGTAACACCAACCCTAACCCTAACCCAAACCCTAACCCTAACACCAACCCTAACCCTAACCCTAACCCTAACCCTAACACCAACCCTAACCCTAACCCTAACTCTAACCCAAACCCTAACCCTAACACCAACCCTAACCCTAACCCTAATCCTAACCCTAACACCAACCCTAACCCTAACCCTAACCCTAACTCTAACCCTAACCCTAACCCTAACACCAACCCTAACCCTAACCCTAACCCTAAACCTAACACCAACCCTAACCCTAACCCTAACCCTAACCCTAACCCTATGCCTAACACGAACCCTAACCCTAACCCTAACCCTAAACCTAACCCTAACCCTAACACCAACCCTAACCCTAATCCTAATCCTAACCCTAACCCTAACCCTAACACTAACCCTAACCCTAACCCTAACCCTAACACCAACCCTAACCCTAACCCTAACCCTAACCCTAACACCAACCCTAACCCTAATCCTAACCCTAACCCTAAAGCTAACATCAACCCTAACCCTAACGCTAACCCTAACCCTAACACCAACCCTAACCCTAACCCTAACCCTAACCTTAACACCAACTCTAACCCTAATCCTAACCCTAACTCTAACCCTAACACCAACCCTAACGAAAACCCTAACCCTAACCCTAACACCAACCCTAACCCTAACCCTATGCCTAACAAGAACCATAACCCTAACCCTAATCCTAAACCTAACCCTAACCCTAACACCAACCCTAACCCTAATCCTAATCCTAACCCTAACCCTAACCCTAACACTAACCCTAACCCTAACCCTAACCCTAAACCTAACACCAACCCTAACCCTAACCCTAACCCTAACCCTAACCCTATACCTAACACCAACCCTAACCCTAACCCTAACCCTAACCCTAACACCAACCCTAACCCTACCCTAACCCTAACACCAACCCTAAACCTAATCCTAACCCTAACCCTAACCCTAACCCTAACACCAACCCTAACCGTAACCCTAACCCTAACCCTAACACCAACCCTAACCCTAACCCTAACCCTAACCTTAACACCAACTCTAACCCTAATCCTAACCCTAACCCTAACCCTAACACCAACCCTAACCAAAACCCTAACCCTAACCCTAACACCAACCCTAACCCTAACCCTAAACCTAACCCTAACACCAACCCTAACCCTAATCCTAACCCTAACCCTAAAGCTAACATCAACCCTAACCCTAACCCTAACCCTAACCCTAACACCAACCCTAACCCTAACCCTAATTCTAACCTTAACACCAACTCTAACCCTAATCCTAACCCTAACCCTAACCCTAACACCAACCCTAACGAAAACCCTAACCCTAACCCTAACACCAACCCTAACCCTAACACTAACCCTAACCCTAACCCTATGCCTAACAAGAACCCTAACCCTAACCCTAACCCTAAACCTAACCCTAACCCTAACACCAACCCTAACCCTAATCCTAATCCTAACCCTAACCCTAACCCTAACACTAACCCTAACCCTAACCCTAACCCTAACACCAACCCTAACCCTAACCCTAACCCTAACCCTAACCCTAACCCTATACCTAACACCACCCTAACCCTAACCCTAACCCTAAACCTAACACCAACCCTAACCCTAACCCTAACCCTAACCCCCACCCTAAACCTAAACCTAACCCTAACCCTAACCCTAACCCTAACACCAACCCTAACCGTAACCCTAACCCTAACCCTAACACCAAACCCTAACCCTAACCCTAACCCTAACCTTAACACCAACTCTAACCCTAATCCTAACCCTAACCCTAACCCTAACACCAACCCTAACCAAAACCTAACCCTAACCTAACACCAACCCTAATCCTAATCCTAACCCTAACCCTAACCCTAACACTAAACCCTAACCCTAACCCTAACCCTAACACCAACCCTAACCCTAAGCCTAACCCTAACCCTGAACCTATACCTAACACCAACACTAACCCTAACCCTAACCCTAACCCTAACACCAACCCTAACCCTAACCCTAACCCTAACACCAACACTAACCCTAATCCTAACCCTAACCCTAACCCTAACCCTAACACCAACCCTAAACAAAACCCTAACCCTAACGCTAACCCTAACTCTAACACCAACCCTAACCCTAACCCTAACCCTATGCCTAACAAGAACCCTAACCCTAACCCTAACCCTAAACCTAACCCTAACCCTAACACCAACCCTAACCCTAATCCTAATCCTAACCCTAACCCTAACCCTAACACTAACCCTAACCCTAACCCTAACCCTAACCCTAACACCAACCCTAACCCTAACCCTAACCCTAACCTTAACACCAACTCTAACCCTAATCCTAACCCTATCCCTAACCCTAACACCAACCCTAACCAAAACCCTAACCCTAACCCTAACACCAACCCTAACCCTAACCCTAAACCTAACCCTAACCCTATGCCTAACACGAACCCTAAACCTAACCCTAACCCTATACCTAACCCTAACCCTAACACCAACCCTAACCCTAATCCTAATCCTAACCCTAACCCTAACCCTAACACTAACCCTAACCCTAACCGTAACCCTAACACCAACCCTAACCCTAAGCCTAACCCTAACCCTGAACCTATACCTAACACCAACCCTAACCCTAACCCTAACCCTAACCCTAACACCAACCCTAACCCTAACCCTAACCCTAACACCAACACTAACCCTAATCCTAACCCTAACCCTAACCCTAACCCTAACACCAACCCTAACCATAACCCTAACCCTAACGCTAACCCTAACTCTAACACCAACCCTAACCCTAACCCTAACCCTAACACCAACCCTAACCCTAACCCTAACCCTAAACCCTAATCCTAACCCTAACCCTAACCCTAACCCTAACCCTAACCCTAACAAGGGCAAGGTTTACTGGTCAGCGACGGGCAAGTTCTAGGCCTCGGAATAGAAGGAGGCATGGGCGTTGGTCTAGGGCCCGAGCTAGGGCTAGTGAGAGCGGTAGGCGTAGCGCTGGGGCAGGCATAGGGCAAGGGGTGTTTGTCGAGGTAAACCTCGAAGTAGGCCTAGGACCAGGAGTGGGAGCTGTGGCTAGGGGTAGGGATGGGGGTGGGCCTATGGGTAGGGGGAGCTGTAGGGACTGGGGTAGGGGTAGGACCAGAGGTAGTGCTAGGCGTAGGCCTAGGGCGAGGGGTAGTTCTCGGGGTAACCTAACCCTAACCCTAACCCTAACCCTAACACTAATCCTAACCCTAACCTAACTCTAACACCAACCCTAACCCTAACCCTAACCCTAACCCTAACCCTATACCTAACACCAACCCTAACCCTAACCCTAACCCTAACCCTAACACCAACCCTAACCCTAACCCTAACCCTAACACCAACCCTAACCCTAATCCTAACCCTAACCCTAACCCTAACCCTCACACCAACCCTAACCCTAACCCTAACCCTAACCTTAACACCAACTCTAACCCTAATCCTAACCCTAACCCTAACCCTAACACCAACCCTAACCAAAACCCTAACCCTAACCCTAACACCAACCCTAACCCTAACCCTAACCCTTACCCTAACCCTATGCCTAACACGAACCCTAACCCTAACCCTAACCCTAAACCTAACCCTAACCCTAACACCAACCCTAACCCTAATCCTAATCCTAACCCTAACCCTAACCCTAACACTAACCCTAACCCTAACCCTAACCCTAACACCAACCCTAACCCTAACCCTAACCCTTACCCTAAACCTATACCTAACACCAACCCTAACCCTAACCCTAACCCTAACCCTAACACCAACCCTAACCCTAACCCTAACCCTAACACCAACCCTAACCCTAATCCTAACCCTAACCCTAACCCTAACCCTAACAACAAACCTAACCGTAACCCTAACACTAACCCTAACCCTAACCCTAACACCAACCCTAACCCTAACCCTAACCCTAACCCTAACACCAACCCTAACCCTAACCCTAACCCTAAACCCTAATCCTAACCCTAACCCTAACCCTAACCCTAACCCTAACCCTAACAAGGGCAAGGTTTACTGGTCAGCGACGGGCAAGTTCTAGGCCTCGGACTAGAAGGAGGCATGGGCGTTGGTCTAGGGCCCGAGCTAGGGCTATTGAGAGCGGTAGGCGTAGCGCTGGGGCAGGCATAGGGCAAGGGGTGGGTGTCGAGGTAAACCTCGAGTAGGCCTAGAGCCAGGAGTGGGAGCTGTGGCTAGTGGTAGGGTTGGGGGTGGGCCTATGGGTAGGGGGAGCTGTAGGGCCAGGGTAGTGGTAGGAACAGAGGTAGTGCTAGGCGTAGGCCTAGGGCGAGGGGTAGTGCTCGGGGTAGGGTTAGTTGAAGGGCTAGTGTTTGGCAGAGGCCCACGGGCAGTGTTAGGGTTAGGGCTCATGTTAAGCCTAGGACTAGTGGTAGTGGTAGGGGTTGGCCGAGGACTAGGGGTAGGTGTCACGAAATGGCTCCGGGTAGTCCTAGGACTCCGAACGGATGTAGGGCTGGATTAGGGTGTGGCTAATGGTGGGTCCAGGGTGATTTCGTAGGACACGGGTTAGTGCTCTGGCTATTGGTAGGGCAAGGTGTACCGGTTGGCGACGGGCAAGTGCTAGGCTTCGGACTAGAGTGAGCACTGGACGTTGGTCTAGGGCCCGAGGTAGGGCTAGTGGGAGCGGTAGGCGTAGCGCTGGGGTAGGCAAAGGGCAAGGGGTGGGTGTCGGGGTAAACCTCGAAGTAGGCCTAGGTCCAGGAGTGGGAGCTGTGGCTAGGGGTAGGGATGGGGGTGGGCCTATGGGTAGGGGGAGCTGTAGGGACTGGGGTAGGGGTAGGACCAGAGGTAGTGCAGGCGTAGGCCTAGGGCGAGGGGTAGTGCTCGGCGTAACCTAACCCTAACCCTAACCCTAACCCTAACCCTAACCCTAACCCTAACCCTAACCCTAACACCAACCCTAACCCTAATCCTAATCCTAACCCTAACCCTAACCCTAACACTAACCCTAACCCTAACCCTAACCCTAACACCAACCCTAACCCTAATCCTAACCCTAACCCTAACCCTATACCTAACACCAACCCTAACCCTAACCCTAACCCTAACCCTAACACCAACCCTAACCCTAACCCTAACCCTAACACCATCCCTACCCTAATCCTAACCCTAACCCTAACCCTAACCCTAACACCAACCCTAACCGTAAGCCTAACCCTAACCCTAACCCTAACCCTATGCCTAACACGAACCCTAACCCTAACCCTAACCCTAACCCTAACACCAACCCTAACCCTAACCCTAACCCTAACCCTAAACGTAACACCAACCCTAACCCTAACCCAAACCCTAACCCTAACACCAACCCTAACCCTAACCCTAACCCTATCACCAACCCTAACCCTAACCCTAACTCTAACCCAAACCCTAACCCTAACACCAACCCTAACCCTAACCCTAATCCTAACCCTAACACCAACCCTAACCCTAACCCTAACCCTAACTCTAACCCTAACCCTAACCCTAACACCAACCCTAACCCTAACCCTAAACCTAACACCAACCCTAACCCTAACCCTAACCCTAACCCTAACCCTATGCCTAACACGAACCCGAACCCTAACCCTAACCCTAAACCTAACCCTAACCCTAACACCAACCCTAACCCTAATCCTAATCCTAACCCTAACCCTAACCCTAACACTAACCCTAACCCTAACCCTAACCCTAACACCAACCCTAACCCTAACCCTAACCCTAACCCTAACACCAACCCTAACCCTAATCCTAACCCTAACCCTAAAGCTAACATCAACCCTAACCCTAACGCTAACCCTAACCCTAACACCAACCCTAACCCTAACCCTAACCCTAACCTTAACACCAACTCTAACCCTAATCCTAACCCTAACTCTAACCCTAACACCAACCCTAACGAAAACCCTAACCCTAACCCTAACACCAACCCTAACCCTAACACTAACCCTAACCCTAACCCTATGCCTAACAAGAACCCTAACCCTAACCCTAACCCTAAACCTAACCCTAACCCTAACACCAACCCTAACCCTAATCCTAATCCTAACCCTAACCCTAACCCTAACACTAACCCTAACCCTAACCCTAACCCTAAACCTAACACCAACCCTAACCCTAACCCTAACCCTAACCCTAACCCTATACCTAACACCAACCCTAACCCTAACCCTAACCCTAACCCTAACACCAACCCTAGCCCTAACCCTAACCCTAACACCAACCCTAAACCTAATCCTAACCCTAACCCTAACCCTAACCCTAACACCAACCCTAACCGTAACCCTAACCCTAACCCTAACACCAACCCTAACCCTAACCCTAACCCTAACCTTAACACCAACTCTAACCCTAATCCTAACCCTAACCCTAACCCTAACACCAACCCTAACCAAAACCCTAACCCTAACCCTAACACCAACCCTAACCCTAACCCTAAACCTAACCCTAACACCAACCCTAACCCTAATCCTAACCCTAACCCTAAAGCTAACATCAACCCTAACCCTAACCCTAACCCTAACCCTAACACCAACCCTAACCCTAACCCTAATTCTAACCTTAACACCAACTCTAACCCTAATCCTAACCCTAACCCTAACCCTAACACCAACCCTAACGAAAACCCTAACCCTAACCCTAACACCAACCCTAAACCTAACACTAACCCTAACCCTAACCCTATGCCTATCAAGAACCCTAACCCTAACCCTAACCCTAAACCTAACCCTAACCCTAACACCAACCCTAACCCTAATCCTAATCCTAACCCTAACCCTAACCCTAACACTAACCCTAACCCTAACCCTAACCCTAACACCAACCCTAACCCTAACCCTAACCCTAACCCTAACCCTAACCCTATACCTAACACCAACCCTAACCCTAACCCTAACCCTAAACCTAACACCAACCCTAACCCTAACCCTAACCCTAACACCAACCCTAAACCTAATCCTAACCCTAACCCTAACCCTAACCCTAACACCAACCCTAACCGTAACCCTAACCCTAACCCTAACACCAACCCTAACCCTAACCCTAACCCTAACCTTAACACCAACTCTAACCCTAATCCTAACCCTAACCCTAACCCTAACACCAACCCTAACCAAAACCCTAACCCTAACCCTAACACCAACCCTAATCCTAATCCTAACCCTAACCCTAACCCTAACACTAACCCTAACCCTAACCCTAACCCTAACACCAACCCTAACCCTAAGCCTAACCCTAACCCTGAACCTATACCTAACACCAACACTAACCCTAACCCTAACCCTAACCCTAACACCAACCCTAACCCTAACCCTAACCCTAACACCAACACTAACCCTAATCCTAACCCTAACCCTAACCCTAACCCTAACACCAACCCTAAACAAAACCCTAACCCTAACGCTAACCCTAACTCTAACACCAACCCTAACCCTAACCCTAACCCTATGCCTAACAAGAACCCTAACCCTAACCCTAACCCTAAACCTAACCCTAACCCTAACACCAACCCTAACCCTAATCCTAATCCTAACCCTAACCCTAACCCTAACACTAACCCTAACCCTAACCCTAACCCTAACCCTAACACCAACCCTAACCCTAACCCTAACCCTAACCCTAACCTTAACACCAACTCTAACCCTAATCCTAACCCTAACCCTAACCCTAACACCAACCCTAACCAAAACCCTAACCCTAACCCTAACACCAACCCTAACCCTAACCCTAACCCTAACCCTAACCCTATTCCTAACACGAACCCTAAACCTAACCCTAACCCTATACCTAACCCTAACCCTAACACCAACCCTAACCCTAATCCTAATCCTAACCCTAACCCTAACCCTAACACTAACCCTAACCCTAACCGTAACCCTAACACCAACCCTAACCCTAAGCCTAACACTAACCCTGAACCTATACCTAACACCAACCCTAACCCTAACCCTAACCCTAACCCTAACACCAACCCTAACCCTAACCCTAACCCTAACACCAACACTAACCCTAATCCTAACCCTAACCCTAACCCTAACCCTAACACCAACCCTAACCATAACCCTAACCCTAACGCTAACCCTAACTCTAACACCAACCCTAACCCTAACCCTAACCCTAACACCAACCCTAACCCTAACCCTAACCCTAAACCCTAATCCTAACCCTAACCCTAACCCTAACCCTAACCCTAACCCTAACAAGGGCAAGGTTTACTGGTCAGCGACGGGCAAGTTCTAGGCCTCGGACTAGAAGGAGGCATGGGCGTTGGTCTAGGGCCCGAGCTAGGGCTAGTGAGAGCGGTAGGCGTAGCGCTGGGGCAGGCATAGGGCAAGGGGTGGGTGTCGAGGTAAACCTCGAAGTAGGCCTAGGACCAGGAGTGGGAGCTGTGGCTAGGGGTAGGGATGGGGGTGGGCCTATGGGTAGGGGGAGCTGTAGGGACTGGGGTAGGGGTAGGACCAGAGGTAGTGCTAGGCGTAGGCCTAGGGCGAGGGGTAGTTCTCAGGGTAACCTAACCCTAACCCTAACCCTAACCCTAACACTAATCCTAACCCTAACCCTAACTCTAACACCAACCCTAACCCTAACCCTAACCCTAACCCTAACCCTATACCTAACACCAACCCTAACCCTAACCCTAACCCTAACCCTAACACCAACCCTAACCCTAACCCTAACCCTAACACCAACCCTAACCCTAATCCTAACCCTAACCCTAACCCTAACCCTAACACCAACCCTAACCGTAACCCTAACCCTAACCCTCACACCAACCCTAACCCTAACCCTAACCCTAACCTTAACACCAACTCTAACCCTAATCCTAACCCTAACCCTAACCCTAACACCAACCCTAACCAAAACCCTAACCCTAACCCTAACACCAACCCTAACCCTAAACCTAACCCTTACCCTAACCCTATGCCTAACACGAACCCTAACCCTAACCCTAACCCTAAACCTAACCCTAACCCTAACACCAACCCTAACCCTAATCCTAATCCTAACCCTAACCCTAACCCTAACACTAACCCTAACCCTAACCCTAACCCTAACACCAACCCTAACCCTAACCCTAACCCTTACCCTAAACCTATACCTAACACCAACCCTAACCCTAACCCTAACCCTAACCCTAACACCAACCCTAACCCTAACCCTAACCCTAACACCAACCCTAACCCTAATCCTAACCCTAACCCTAACCCTAACCCTAACAACAAACCTAACCGTAACCCTAACACTAACCCTAACCCTAACCCTAACACCAACCCTAACCCTAACCCTAACCCTAACCCTAACACCAACCCTAACCCTAACCCTAACCCTAAACCCTAATCCTAACCCTAACCCTAACCCTAACCCTAACCCTAACCCTAACAAGGGCAAGGTTTACTGGTCAGCGACGGGCAAGTTCTAGGCCTCGGACTAGAAGGAGGCATGGGCGTTGGTCTAGGGCCCGAGCTAGGGCTATTGAGAGCGGTAGGCGTAGCGCTGGGGCAGGCATAGGGCAAGGGGTGGGTGTCGAGGTAAACCTCGAGTAGGCCTAGAGCCAGGAGTGGGAGCTGTGGCTAGTGGTAGGGTTGGGGGTGGGCCTATGGGTAGGGGGAGCTGTAGGGCCAGGGTAGTGGTAGGAACAGAGGTAGTGCTAGGCGTAGGCCTAGGGCGAGGGGTAGTGCTCGGGGTAGGGTTAGTTGAAGGGCTAGTGTTTGGCAGAGGCCCACGGGCAGTGTTAGGGTTAGGGCTCATGTTAAGCCTAGGACTAGTGGTAGTGGTAGGGGTTGGCCGAGGACTAGGGGTAGGTGTCACGAAATGGCTCCGGGTAGTCCTAGGACTCCGAACGGATGTAGGGCTGGATTAGGGTGTGGCTAATGGTGGGTCCAGGGTGATTTCGTAGGACACGGGTTAGTGCTCTGGCTATTGGTAGGGCAAGGTGTACCGGTTGGCGACGGGCAAGTGCTAGGCTTCGGACTAGAGTGAGCACTGGACGTTGGTCTAGGGCCCGAGGTAGGGCTAGTGGGAGCGGTAGGCGTAGCGCTGGGGTAGGCAAAGGGCAAGGGGTGGGTGTCGGGGTAAACCTCGAAGTAGGCCTAGGTCCAGGAGTGGGAGCTGTGGCTAGGGGTAGGGATGGGGGTGGGCCTATGGGTAGGGGGAGCTGTAGGGACTGGGGTAGGGGTAGGACCAGAGGTAGTGCAGGCGTAGGCCTAGGGCGAGGGGTAGTGCTCGGCGTAACCTAACCCTAACCCTAACCCTAAACCTAACACTAACCCTAAACCTAACCCTAACTCTAACACCAACCCTAACCCTAACCCTAACACTAACCCTAACCCTATACCTAACACCAACCCTAACCCTAACCCTAACCCTAACCCTAACACCAACCCTAACCCTAACCCTAACTCTAACCCAAACCCTAACCCTAACACCAACCCTAACCCTAACCCTAACCTAACCCTAACCCTAACACCAACCCTAACCCTAACCCTAACCCTAACTCTAACCCTAACCCTAACCCTAACACCAACCCTAACCCTAACCCTAACCCTAAACCTAACACCAACCCTAACCCTAACCCTAACCCTATGCCTAACACGAACCCTAACCCTAACCCTAACCCTAAACCTAACCCTAACCCTAACACCAACCCTAACCCTAATCCTAAACCTAACCCTAACCCTAACCCTAACACTAACCCTAACCCTAACCCTAACCCTAACACCAACCCTAACCCTAACCCTAACCCTAACCCTAACACCAACCCTAACCCTAATCCTAACCCTAACCCTAAAGCTAACATCAACCCTAACCCTAACGCTAACCCTAACCCTAACACCAACCCTAACCCTAACCCTAACCCTAACCTTAACACCAACTCTAACCCTAATCCTAACCCTAACTCTAACCCTAACACCAACCCTAACGAAAACCCTAACCCTAACCCTAACACCAACCCTAACCCTAACACTAACCCTAACCCTAACCCTATGCCTAACAAGAACCCTAACCCTAACCCTAACCCTAAACCTAACCCTAACCCTAACACCAACCCTAACCCTAATCCTAATCCTAACCCTAACCCTAACCCTAACACTAACCCTAACCCTAACCCTAACCCTAACACCAACCCTAACCCTAACCCTAACCCTAACCCTAACCCTATACCTAACACCAACCCTAACCCTAACCCTAACCCTAACCCTAACACCAACCCTAACCCTAACCCTAACCCTAACACCAACACTAAACCTAATCCTAACCCTAACCCTAACCCTAACCCTAACACCAACCCTAACCGTAACCCTAACCCTAACCCTAACACCAACCCTAACCCTAACCCTAACCCTAACCTTAACACCAACTCTAACCCTAATCCTAACCCTAACCCTAACCCTAACACCAACCCTAACCAAAACCCTAACCCTAACCCTAACACCAACCCTAACCCTAACCCTAAACATAACCCTAACACCAACCCTAACCCTAATCCTAACCCTAACCCTAAAGCTAACATCAACCCTAACCCTAACCCTAACCCTAACCCTAACACCAACCCTAACCCTAACCCTAATTCTAACCTTAACACCAACTCTAACCCTAATCCTAACCCTAACCCTAACCCTAACACCAACCCTAACGAAAACCCTAACCCTAACCCTAACACCAACCCTAACCCTAACACTAACCCTAACCCTAACCCTATGCCTAACAAGAACCCTAACCCTAACCCTAACCCTAAACCTAACCCTAACCCTAACACCAACCCTAACCCTAATCCTAATCCTAACCCTAACCCTAACCCTAACACTAACCCTAACCCTAACCCTAACCCTAACACCAACCCTAACCCTAACCCTAACCCTAACCCTATACCTAACACCAACCCTAACCCTAACCCTAACCCTAAACCTAACACCAACCCTAACCCTAACCCTAACCCTAACACGAACCCTAAACCTAATCCTAACCCTAACCCTAACCCTAACCGTAACACCAACCCTAACCGTAACCCTAACCCTAACCCTAACACCAACCCTAACCCTAACCCTAACTCTAACCTTAACACCAACTCTAACCCTAATCCTAACCCTAACCCTAACCCTAACACCAACCCTAACCAAAACCCTAACCCTAACCCTAACACCAACCCTAATCCTAATCCTAACCCTAACCCTAACCCTAACACTAACCCTAACCCTAACCCTAACCCTAACACCAACCCTAACCCTAAGCCTAACCCTAACCCTGAACCTATACCTAACACCAACACTAACCCTAACCCTAACCCTAACCCTAACACCAACCCTAACCCTAACCCTAACCCTAACACCAACCCTAACCCTAATCCTAACCCTAACCCTAACCCTAACCCTAACAACAAACCTAACCGTAACCCTAACACTAACCCTAACCCTAACCCTAACACCAACCCTAACCCTAACCCTAACCCTAACCCTAACACCAACCCTAACCCTAACCCTAACCCTAAACCCTAATCCTAACCCTAACCCTAACCCTAACCCTAACCCTAACCCTAACAAGGGCAAGGTTTACTGGTCAGCGACGGGCAAGTTCTAGGCCTCGGACTAGAAGGAGGCATGGGCGTTGGTCTAGGGCCCGAGCTAGGGCTATTGAGAGCGGTAGGCGTAGCGCTGGGGCAGGCATAGGGCAAGGGGTGGGTGTCGAGGTAAACCTCGAGTAGGCCTAGAGCCAGGAGTGGGAGCTGTGGCTAGTGGTAGCGTTGGGGGTGGGCCTATGGGTAGGGGGAGCTGTAGGGCCAGGGTAGTGGTAGGAACAGAGGTAGTGCTAGGCGTAGGCCTAGGGCGAGGGGTAGTGCTCGGGGTAGGGTTAGTTGAAGGGCTAGTGTTTGGCAGAGGCCCACGGGCAGTGTTAGGGTTAGGGCTCATGTTAAGCCTAGGACTAGTGGTAGTGGTAGGGGTTGGCCGAGGACTAGGGGTAGGTGTCACGAAATGGCTCCGGGTAGTCCTAGGACTCCGAACGGATGTAGGGCTGGATTAGGGTGTGGCTAATGGTGGGTCCAGGGTGATTTCGTAGGACACGGGTTAGTGCTCTGGCTATTGGTAGGGCAAGGTGTACCGGTTGGCGACGGGCAAGTGCTAGGCTTCGTACTAGAGTGAGCACTGGACGTTGGTCTAGGGCCCGAGGTAGGGCTAGTGGGAGCGGTAGGCGTAGCGCTGGGGTAGGCAAAGGGCAAGGGGTGGGTGTCGGGGTAAACCTCGAAGTAGGCCTAGGTCCAGGAGTGGGAGCTGTGGCTAGGGGTAGGGATGGGGGTGGGCCTATGGGTAGGGGGAGCTGTAGGGACTGGGGTAGGGGTAGGACCAGAGGTAGTGCAGGCGTAGGCCTAGGGCGAGGGGTAGTGCTCGGCGTAACCTAACCCTAACCCTAACCCTAAACCTAACACTAACCCTAAACCTAACCCTAACTCTAACACCAACCCTAACCCTAACCCTAACACTAACCCTAACCCTATACCTAACACCAACCCTAACCCTAACCCTAACCCTAACCCTAACACCAACCCTAACCCTAACCCTAACTCTAACCCAAACCCTAACCCTAACACCAACCCTAACCCTAACCCTAACCCTAACCCTAACACCAACCCTAACCCTAACCCTAACCCTAACTCTAACCCTAACCCTAACCCTAACACCAACCCTAACCCTAACCCTAACCCTAAACCTAACACCAACCCTAACCCTAACCCTAACCCTATGCCTAACACGAACCCTAACCCTAACCCTAACCCTAAACCTAACCCTAACCCTAACACCAACCCTAACCCTAATCCTAATCCTAACCCTAACCCTAACCCTAACACTAACCCTAACCCTAACCCTAACCCTAACACCAACCCTAACCCTAACCCTAACCCTAACCCTAACACCAACCCTAACCCTAATCCTAACCCTAACCCTAAAGCTAACATCAACCCTAACCCTAACGCTAACCCTAACCCTAACACCAACCCTAACCCTAACCCTAACCCTAACCTTAACACCAACTCTAACCCTAATCCTAACCCTAACTCTAACCCTAACACCAACCCTAACGAAAACCCTAACCCTAACCCTAACACCAACCCTAACCCTAACACTAACCCTAACCCTAACCCTATGCCTAACAAGAACCCTAACCCTAACCCTAACCCTAAACCTAACCCTAACCCTAACACCAACCCTAACCCTAATCCTAATCCTAACCCTAACCCTAACCCTAACACTAACCCTAACCCTAACCCTAACCCTAACACCAACCCTAACCCTAACCCTAACCCTAACCCTAACCCTATACCTAACACCAACCCTAACCCTAACCCTAACCCTAACCCTAACACCAACCCTAACCCTAACCCTAACCCTAACACCAACACTAAACCTAATCCTAACCCTAACCCTAACCCTAACCCTAACACCAACCCTAACCGTAACCCTAACCCTAACCCTAACACCAACCCTAACCCTAACCCTAACCCTAACCTTAACACCAACTCTAACCCTAATAATAACCCTAACCCTAACCCTAACACCAACCCTAACCAAAACCCTAACCCTAACCCTAACACCAACCCTAACCCTAACCCTAAACATAACCCTAACACCAACCCTAACCCTAATCCTAACCCTAACCCTAAAGCTAACATCAACCCTAACCCTAACCCTAACCCTAACCCTAACACCAACCCTAACCCTAACCCTAATTCTAACCTTAACACCAACTCTAACCCTAATCCTAACCCTAACCCTAACCCTAACACCAACCCTAACGAAAACCCTAACCCTAACCCTAACACCAACCCTAACCCTAACACTAACCCTAACCCTAACCCTATGCCTAACAAGAACCCTAACCCTAACCCTAATTCTAAACCTAACCCTAACCCTAACACCAACCCTAACCCTAATCCTAATCCTAACCCTAACCCTAACCCTAACACTAACCCTAACCCTAACCCTAACCCTAACACCAACCCTAACCCTAACCCTAACCCTAACCCTATACCTAACACCAACCCTAACCCTAACCCTAACCCTAAACCTAACACCAACCCTAACCCTAACCCTAACCCTAACACGAACCCTAAACCTAATCCTAACCCTAACCATAACCCTAACCGTAACACCAACCCTAACCGTAACCCTAACCCTAACCCTAACACCAACCCTAACCCTAACCCTAACTCTAACCTTAACACCAACTCTAACCCTAATCCTAACCCTAACCCTAACCCTAACACCAACCCTAACCAAAACCCTAACCCTAACCCTAACACCAACCCTAATCCTAATCCTAACCCTAACCCTAACCCTAACACTAACCCTAACCCTAACCCTAACCCTAACACCAACCCTAACCCTAAGCCTAACCCTAACCCTGAACCTATACCTAACACCAACACTAACCCTAACCCTAACCTTAACCCTAACACCAACCCTAACCCTAACCCTAACCCTAACACCAACACTAACCCTAATGCTAACCCTAACCCTAACCCTAACCCTAACACCAACCCTAACCATAACCCTAACCCTAACGCTAACCCTAACTCTAACACCAACCCTAACCCTAACCCTAACCCTAACACCAACCCTAACCCTAAACCTAACCCTAAACACTAATCCTAACCCTAACCCTAACCCTAACCCTAACCCTAACAAGGGCAAGGTTTACTGGTCAGCGACGGGCAAGTTCTAGGCCTCGGACTAGAAGGAGGCATGGGCGTTGGTCTAGGGCCCGAGCTAGGGCTAGTGAGAGCGGTAGGCGTAGCGCTGGGGCAGGCATAGGGCAAGGGGTGGGTGTCGAGGTAAACCTCGAAGTAGGCCTAGGACCAGGAGTGGGAGCTGTGGCTAGGGGTAGGGATGGGGGTGGGCCTATGGGTAGGGGGAGCTGTAGGGACTGGGGTAGGGGTAGGACCAGAGGTAGTGCTAGGCGTAGGCCTAGGGCGAGGGGTAGTGTTCGGGGTAACCTAACCCTAACCCTAACCCTAACCCTAACACTAACCCTAACCCTAACCCTAACTCTAACACCAACCCTAACCCTAACCCTAACCCTAACCCTATACCTAACACCAACCCTAACCCTAACCCTAACCCTAACCCTAACACCAACCCTAACCCTAACCCTAACCCTAACACCAACCCTAACCCTAATCCTAACCCTAACCCTAACCCTAACCCTAACACCAACCCTAACCGTAACCCTAACCCTAACCCTCACACCAACCCTAACCCTAACCCTAACCCTAACCTTAACACCAACTCTAACCCTAATCCTAACCCTAACCCTAACCCTAACACCAACCCTAACCCTAACCCTAACCCTAACCCTAACACCAACCCTAACCCTAACCCTAACCCTAACCCTAACCCTAACCCTATGCCTAACACGAACCCTAACCCTAACCCTAACCCTAAACCTAACCCTAACCCTAACACCAACCCTAACCCTAATCCTAATCCTAACCCTAACCCTAACCCTAACACTAACCCTAACCCTAACCCTAACCCTAACACCAACCCTAACCCTAACCCTAACCCTTACCCTAAACCTATACCTAACACCAACCCTAACCCTAACCCTAACCCTAACCCTAACACCAACCCTAACCCTAACCCTAACCCTAACACCAACCCTAACCCTAATCCTAACCCTAACCCTAACCCTAACCCTAACAACAAACCTAACCGTAACCCTAACACTAACCCTAACCCTAACCCTAACACCAACCCTAACCCTAACCCTAACCCTAACCCTAACACCAACCCTAACCCTAACCCTAACCCTAAACCCTAATCCTAACCCTAACCCTAACCCTAACCCTAACCCTAACCCTAACAAGGGCAAGGTTTACTGGTCAGCGACGGGCAAGTTCTAGGCCTCGGACTAGAAGGAGGCATGGGCGTTGGTCTAGGGCCCGAGCTACGGCTAGTGAGAGCGGTAGGCGTAGCGCTGGGGCAGGCATAGGGCAAGGGGTGGGTGTCGAGGTAAACCTCGAGTAGGCCTAGAGCCAGGAGTGGGAGCTGTGGCTAGTGGTAGGGTTGGGGGTGGGCCTATGGGTAGGGGGAGCTGTAGGGCCAGGGTAGTGGTAGGAACAGAGGTAGTGCTAGGCGTAGGCCTAGGGCGAGGGGTAGTGCTCGGGGTAGGGTTAGTTGAAGGGCTAGTGTTTGGCAGAGGCCCACGGGCAGTGTTAGGGTTAGGGCTCATGTTAAGCCTAGGACTAGTGGTAGTGGTAGGGGTTGGCCGAGGACTAGGGGTAGGTGTCACGAAATGGCTCCGGGTAGTCCTAGGACTCCGAACGGATGTAGGGCTGGATTAGGGTGTGGCTAATGGTGGGTCCAGGGTGATTTCGTAGGACACGGGTTAGTGCTCTGGCTATTGGTAGGGCAAGGTGTACCGGTTGGCGACGGGCAAGTGCTAGGCTTCGGACTAGAGTGAGCACTGGGCGTTGGTCTAGGGCCCGAGGTAGGGCTAGTGGGAGCGGTAGGCGTAGCGCTGGGGTAGGCAAAGGGCAAGGGGTGGGTGTCGGGGTAAACCTCGAAGTAGGCCTAGGTCCAGGAGTGGGAGCTGTGGCTAGGGGTAGGGATGGGGGTGGGCCTATGGGTAGGGGGAGCTGTAGGGACTGGGGTAGGGGTAGGACCAGAGGTAGTGCAGGCGTAGGCCTAGGGCGAGGGGTAGTGCTCGGGGTAACCTAACCCTAACCCTAACCCTAAACCTAACACTAACCCTAAACCTAACCCTAACTCTAACACCAACCCTAACCCTAACCCTAACCCTAACCCTAACCCTATACCTAACACCAACCCTAACCCTAACCCTAACCCTAACCCTAACACCAACCCTAACCCTAACCCTAACCCTAACACCAACCCTAACCGTAATCCTAACCCTAACCCTAACCCTAACCCTAACACCAACCCTAACCGTAACCCTAACCCTAACCCTAACACCAACCCTAACCCTAACCCTAACCCTAACCTTAACACTAACTCTAACCCTAATCCTAACCCTAATTCTAACCCTAACACCAACCCTAACCAAAACCCTAACCCTAACCCTAACACCAACCCTAACCCTAACCCTAACCCTATCCCTAACCCTATGCCTAACACGAACCCTAACCCTAACCCTAACCCTAACACCAACCCTAACCCTAACCCTAACCCTAACACCAACCCTAACCCTAACCATAACCCTAACCTTAACACCAACTCTAACCCTAATCCTAACCCTAACCCTAACCCTAACACCAACCCTAACCAAAATCCTAACCCTAACCCTAACACCAACCCTAACCCTAACCCTAACCCTAACCCTAACGCTATGCCTAACACGAACCCTAACCCTAACCCTAACCCTAAACCTAACCCTAACCCTAACACCAACCCTAACCCTAATCCTAATCCTAACCCTAACCCTAACCCTAACACTAACCCTAACCCTAACCCTAACCCTAACACCAACCCTAACACTAACCCTAACCCTAACCCTAACCCTATACCTAACACCAACCCTAACCCTAACCCTAACCCTAACCCTAACACCAACCCTAACCCTAACCCTAACCCTAACACCAACCCTAACCCTAATCCTAACCCTAACCCTAACCCTAACCCTAACACCAACCCTAACCGTAACCCTAACACTAACCCTAACCCTAACCCTATGCCTAACACGAACCCTAACCCTAACCCTAACCCTAACCCTAACACCAACCCTAACCCTAACCCTAACCCTAACCCTAAACGTAACACCAACCCTAACCCTAACCCAAACCCTAACCCTAACACCAACCCTAACCCTAACCCTAACCCTAACCCTAACACCAACCCTAACCCTAACCCTAACCCTAACTCTAACCCTAACCCTAACCCTAACACCAACCCTAACCCTAACCCTAACCCTAACCCTAACACCAACCCTAACCCTAACCCTAACCCTAACCCTAACCCTAACCCTAACCCTAACACCAACCCTAACCCTAACCCTAACCCTAACCCTAACACCAACCCTAACCCTAATCCTAACCCTAACCCTAAAGCTAACATCAACCCTAACCCTAACCCTAACCCTAACTCTAACAACAACCCTAACCCTAACCCTAACCCTAACCCTATGCCTAACACGAACCCTAACCCTAAACCTAACCCTAACCCTAACACCAACCCTAACCCTAATCCTAATCCTAACCCTAACCCTAACCCTAACACTAACCCTAACCCTAACCCTATACCTAACACCAACCCTAACCCTAACCCTAACCCTAACACCAATCCTAACCCTAACCCTAACCCTAACCCTAACCCTATACCTAACACCAACCCTAACCCTAACCCTAACCCTAACCCTAACACCAACCCTAACCCTAACTCTAACCCTAACACCAACCCTAACCCTAATCCTAACCCTAACCCTAACCCTAACCCTAACACCAACCCTAACCGTAACCCTAACCCTAACCCTAACACCAACCCTAACCCTAACCCTAACCCTAACCTTAACACCAACTCTAACCCTAATCCTAACCCTAACCCTAACCCTAACACCAACCCTAACCAAAACCCTAACCCTAACCCTAACACCAACCCTAACCCTAACCCTAACCCTAACCCTAACCCTATACCTAACACCAACCCTAACCCTAACCCTAACCCTAACCCTAACACCAACCCTAACCCTAACCCTAACTCTAACCCAAACCCTAACCCTAACACCAACCCTAACCCTAACCCTAACCCTAACCCTAACACCAACCCTAACCCTAACCCTAACCCTAACTCTAACCCTAACCCTAACCCTAACACCAACCCTAACCCTAACCCTAACCCTAAACCTAACACCAACCCTAACCCTAACCCTAACCCTATGCCTAACACGAACCCTAACCCTAACCCTAACCCTAAACCTAACCCTAACCCTAACACCAACCCTAACCCTAATCCTAATCCTAACCCTAACCCTAACCCTAACACTAACCCTAACCCTAACCCTAACCCTAACACCAACCCTAACCCTAACCCTAACCCTAACCCTAACACCAACCCTAACCCTAATCCTAACCCTAACCCTAAAGCTAACATCAACCCTAACCCTAACGCTAACCCTAACCCTAACACCAACCCTAACCCTAACCCTAACCCTAACCTTAACACCAACTCTAACCCTAATCCTAACCCTAACTCTAACCCTAACACCAACCCTAACGAAAACCCTAACCCTAACCCTAACACCAACCCTAACCCTAACACTAACCCTAACCCTAACCCTATGCCTAACAAGAACCCTAACCCTAACCCTAACCCTAAACCTAACCCTAACCCTAACACCAACCCTAACCCTAATCCTAATCCTAACCCTAACCCTAACCCTAACACTAACCCTAACCCTAACCCTAACCCTAACACCAACCCTAACCCTAACCCTAACCCTAACCCTAACCCTATACCTAACACCAACCCTAACCCTAACCCTAACCCTAACCCTAACACCAACCCTAACCCTAACCCTAACCCTAACACCAACCCTAAACCTAATCCTAACCCTAACCCTAACCCTAACCCTAACACCAACCCTAACCGTAACACTAACCCTAACCCTAACACCAACCCTAACCCTAACCCTAACCCTAAACTTAACACCAACTCTAACCCTAATCCTAACCCTAACCCTAACCCTAACACCAACCCTAACCAAAACCCTAACCCTAACCCTAACACCAACCCTAACTTAACCCTAAACATAACCCTAACACCAACCCTAACCCTAATCCTAACCCTAACCCTAAAGCTAACATCAACCCTAACCCTAACCCTAACCCTAACCCTAACACCAACCCTAACCCTAACCCTAATTCTAACCTTAACACCAACTCTAACCCTAATCCTAACCCTAACCCTAACCCTAACCCTAACACCAACCCTAACGAAAACCCTAACCCTAACCCTAACACCAACCCTAACCCTAACACTAACCCTAACCCTAACCCTATGCCTAACAAGAACCCTAACCCTAACCCTAACCCTAAACCTAACCCTAACCCTAACACCAACCCTAACCCTAATCCTAATCCTAACCCTAACCCTAACCCTAACACTAACCCTAACCCTAACCCTAACCCTAACACCAACCCTAACCCTAACCCTAACCCTAACCCTAACCCTAACCCTATACCTAACACCAACCCTAACCCTAACCCTAACCCTAAACCTAACACCAACCCTAACCCTAACCCTAACCCTAACACGAACCCTAAACCTAATCCTAACCCTAACCCTAACCCTAACCCTAACACCAACCCTAACCGTAACCCTAACCCTAACCCTAACACCAACCCTAACCCTAACCCTAACTCTAACCTTAACACCAACTCTAACCCTAATCCTAACCCTAACCCTAACCCTAACACCAACCCTAACCAAAACCCTAACCCTAACCCTAACACCAACCCTAATCCTAATCCTAAACCTAACCCTAACCCTAACACTAACCCTAACCCTAACCCTAACCCTAACACCAACCCTAACCCTAAGCCTAACCCTAACCCTGAACCTATACCTAACACCAACACTAACCCTAACCCTAACCCTAACCCTAACACCAACCCTAACCCTAACCAAACCCTAACACCAACACTAACCCTAATCCTAACCCTAACCCTAACCCTAACCCTAACACCAACCCTAACCATAACCCTAACCCTAACGCTAACCCTAACTCTAACACCAACCCTAACCCTAACCCTAACCCTAACACCAACCCTAACCCTAAACCTAACCCTAAACACTAATCCTAACCCTAACCCTAACCCTAACCCTAACCCTAACAAGGGCAAGGTTTACTGGTCAGCGACGGGCAAGTTCTAGGCCTCGGACTAGAAGGAGGCATGGGCGTTGGTCTAGGGCCCGAGCTAGGGCTAGTGAGAGCGGTAGGCGTAGCGCTGGGGCAGGCATAGGGCAAGGGGTGGGTGTCGAGGTAAACCTCGAAGTAGGCCTAGGACCAGGAGTGGGAGCTGTGGCTAGGGGTAGGGATGGGGGTGGGCCTATGGGTAGGGGGAGCTGTAGGGACTGGGGTAGGGGTAGGACCAGAGGTAGTGCTAGGCGTAGGCCTAGGGCGAGGGGTAGTGTTCGGGGTAACCTAACCCTAACCCTAACCCTAACCCTAACACTAACCCTAACCCTAACCCTAACTCTAACACCAACCCTAACCCTAACCCTAACCCTAACCCTATACCTAACACCAACCCTAACCCTAACCCTAACCCTAACCCTAACACCAACCCTAACCCTAACCCTAACCCTAACACCAACCCTAACCCTAATCCTAACCCTAACCCTAACCCTAACCCTAACACCAACCCTAACCGTAACCCTAACCCTAACCCTCACACCAACCCTAACCCTAACCCTAACCCTAACCTTAACACCAACTCTAACCCTAATCCTAACCCTAACCCTAACCCTAACACCAACCCTAACCAAAACCCTAACCCTAACCCTAACACCAACCCTAACCCTAACCCTAACCCTAACCCTAACCCTATGCCTAACACGAACCCTAACCCTAACCCTAACCCTAAACCTAACCCTAACCCTAACACCAACCCTAACCCTAATCCTAATCCTAACCCTAACCCTAACCCTAACACTAACCCTAACCCTAACCCTAACCCTAACACCAACCCTAACCCTAACCCTAACCCTTACCCTAAACCTATACCTAACACCAACCCTAACCCTAACCCTAACCCTAACCCTAACACCAACCCTAACCCTAACCCTAACCCTAACACCAACCCTAACCCTAATCCTAACCCTAACCCTAACCCTAACCCTAACAACAAACCTAACCGTAACCCTAACACTAACCCTAACCCTAACCCTAACACCAACCCTAACCCTAACCCTAACCCTAACCCTAACACCAACCCTAACCCTAACCCTAACCCTAAACCCTAATCCTAACCCTAACCCTAACCCTAACCCTAACCCTAACCCTAACCCTAACAAGGGCAAGGTTTACTGGTCAGCGACGGGCAAGTTCTAGGCCTCGGACTAGAAGGAGGCATGGGCGTTGGTCTAGGGCCCGAGCTAGGGCTAGTGAGAGCGGTAGGCGTAGCGCTGGGGCAGGCATAGGGCAAGGGGTGGGTGTCGAGGTAAACCTCGAGTAGGCCTAGAGCCAGGAGTGGGAGCTGTGGCTAGTGGTAGGGTTGGGGGTGGGCCTATGGGTAGGGGGAGCTGTAGGGCCAGGGTAGTGGTAGGAACAGAGGTAGTGCTAGGCGTAGGCCTAGGGCGAGGGGTAGTGCTCGGGGTAGGGTTAGTTGAAGGGCTAGTGTTTGGCAGAGGCCCACGGGCAGTGTTAGGGTTAGGGCTCATGTTAAGCCTAGGACTAGTGGTAGTGGTAGGGGTTGGCCGAGGACTAGGGGTAGGTGTCACGAAATGGCTCCGGGTAGTCCTAGGACTCCGAACGGATGTAGGGCTGGATTAGGGTGTGGCTAATGGTGGGTCCAGTGTGATTTCGTAGGACACGGGTTAGTGCTCTGGCTATTGGTAGGGCAAGGTGTACCGGTTGGCGACGGGCAAGTGCTAGGCTTCGGACTAGAGTGAGCACTGGGCGTTGGTCTAGGGCCCGAGGTAGGGCTAGTGGGAGCGGTAGGCGTAGCGCTGGGGTAGGCAAAGGGCAAGGGGTGGGTGTCGGGGTAAACCTCGAAGTAGGCCTAGGTCCAGGAGTGGGAGCTGTGGCTAGGGGTAGGGATGGGGGTGGGCCTATGGGTAGGGGGAGCTGTAGGGACTGGGGTAGGGGTAGGACCAGAGGTAGTGCAGGCGTAGGCCTAGGGCGAGGGGTAGTGCTCGGGGTAACCTAACCCTAACCCTAACCCTAAACCTAACACTAACCCTAAACCTAACCCTAACTCTAACACCAACCCTAACCCTAACCCTAACCCTAACCCTAACCCTATACCTAACACCAACCCTAACCCTAACCCTAACCCTAACCCTAACACCAACCCTAACCCTAACCCTAACCCTAACACCAACCCTAACCGTAATCCTAACCCTAACCCTAACCCTAACCCTAACACCAACCCTAACCGTAACCCTAACCCTAACCCTAACACCAACCCTAACCCTAACCCTAACCCTAACCTTAACACTAACTCTAACCCTAATCCTAACCCTAACCCTAACCCTAACACCAACCCTAACCAAAACCCTAACCCTAACCCTAACACCAACCCTAACCCTAACCCTAACCCTATCCCTAACCCTATGCCTAACACGAACCCTAACCCTAACCCTAACCCTAACACCAACCCTAACCCTAACCCTAACCCTAACCCTAACCCTAACACCAACCCTAACCCTAACCCTAACCCTAACCTTAACACCAACTCTAACCCTAATCCTAACCCTAACCCTAACCCTAACACCAACCCTAACCAAAATCCTAACCCTAACCCTAACACCAACCCTAACCCTAACCCTAACCCTAACCCTAACCCTATGCCTAACACGAACCCTAACCCTAACCCTAACCCTAAACCTAACCCTAACCCTAACACCAACCCTAACCCTAATCCTAATCCTAACCCTAACCCTAACCCTAACACTAACCCTAACCCTAACCCTAACCCTAACACCAACCCTAACACTAACCCTAACCCTAACCCTAACCCTATACCTAACACCAACCCTAACCCTAACCCTAACCCTAACCCTAACACCAACCCTAACCCTAACCCTAACCCTAACACCAACCCTAACCCTAATCCTAACCCTAACCCTAACCCTAACCCTAACACCAACCCTAACCGTAACCCTAACACTAACCCTAACCCTAACCCTATGCCTAACACGAACCCTAACCCTAACCCTAACCCTAACCCTAACACCAACCCTAACCCTAACCCTAACCCTAACCCTAAACGTAACACCAACCCTAACCCTAACCCAAACCCTAACCCTAACACCAACCCTAACCCTAACCCTAACCCTAACCCTAACCCTAACACCAACCGTAACCCTAACCCTAACCCTAACTCTAACCCTAACCCTAACCCTAACACCAACCCTAACCCTAACCCTAACCCTAACCCTAACACCAACCCTAACCCTAACCCTAACCCTAACCCTAACCCTAACCCTAACCCTAACACCAACCCTAACCCTAACCCTAACCCTAACCCTAACACCAACCCTAACCCTAATCCTAACCCTAACCCTAAAGCTAACATCAACCCTAACCCTAACCCTAACCCTAACTCTAACAACAACCCTAACCCTAACCCTAACCCTAACCCTATGCCTAACACGAACCCTAACCCTAAACCTAACCCTAACCCTAACACCAACCCTAACCCTAATCCTAATCCTAACCCTAACCCTAACCCTAACACTAACCCTAACCCTAACCCTATACCTAACACCAACCCTAACCCTAACCCTAACCCTAACACCAATCCTAACCCTAACCCTAACCCTAACCCTAACCCTATACCTAACACCAACCCTAACCCTAACCCTAACCCTAACCCTAACACCAACCCTAACCCTAACTCTAACCCTAACACCAACCCTAACCCTAATCCTAACCCTAACCCTAACCCTAACCCTAACACCAACCCTAACCGTAACCCTAACCCTAACCCTAACACCAACCCTAACCCTAACCCTAACCCTAACCTTAACACCAACTCTAACCCTAATCCTAACCCTAACCCTAACCCTAACACCAACCCTAACCAAAACCCTAACCCTAACCCTAACACCAACCCTAACCCTAACCCTAACCCTAACCCTAACCCTATGCCTAACACGAACCCTAACCCTAACCCTAACCCTAAACCTAACCCTAACCCTAACACCAACCCTAACCCTAATCCTAATCCTAACCCTAACCCTAACCCTAACACCAACCCTAACCCTAACCCTAACCCTAACCCTAAACCTAGACCTAACACCAACCCTAACCCTAACCCTAACACCAACCCTAACCCTAACCGTAACCCTAACACCAACCCTAACCCTAATCCTAACCCTAACCCTAACCCTAACCCTAACACCAACCCTAACCGTAACCCTAACCCTAACCGTAACCCTAACCCTAACACCAACCATAACCCTAACCCTAACCCTAACCCTAACACCAACCCTAACCCTAATCCTAACCCTAACCCTAACCCTAACCCTAACACCAACCCTAACCGGAACCCTAACCCTAACCGTAACCCTAACCCTAACACCAACCATAACCCTAACCCTAACCCTAACCCTAACACCAACCCTAACCCTAACAAGGGCAAGGTTTACTGGTCAGCGACGGGCAAGTTCTAGGCCTCGGACTAGAAGGAGGCATGGGCGTTGGTCTAGGGCCCGAGCTAGGGCTAGTGAGAGCGGTAGGCGTAGCGCTGGGGTAGGCATAGGGCAAGGGGTGGGTGTCGAGGTAAACCTCGAGTAGGCCTAGAGCGAGGAGTGGGAGCTGTGTCTAGTGGTAGGGTTGGGGGTGGACCTATGGGTAGGGGGAGCTGTAGGGCCAGGGTAGTGGTAGGAACAGTGGTATTGCTAGGCGTAGGCCTAGGGCGAGGGGTAGTGCTCGGGGTAGGGTAGTTGAAGGGCTAGTGTTTGGCAGAGGCCCACGGGCAGTGTTAGGGTTAGGGCTCATGTTAAGCCTAGGACTAGTGGTAGTGGTAGGGGTTGGCTGAGGACTAGGGGTAGGTGTCACGAAATGGCTCCGGGTAGTCCTAGGACTCCGAACGGATGTAGGGCTGGATTAGGGTGTGGCTAATGGTGGGTCCAGGGTGATTTCGTAGGACACGGGTTAGTGCTCTGGCTATTGGTAGGGCAAGGTGTACCGGTTGGCGACGGGCAAGTGCTAGGCTTCGGACTAGAGTGAGCACTGGGCGTTGGTCTAGGGCCCGAGGTAGGGCTAGTGGGAGCGGTAGGCGTAGCGCTGGGGTAGGCAAAGGGCAAGGGGTGGGTGTCGGGGTAAACCTCGAAGTAGGCCTAGGTCCAGGAGTGGGAGCTGTGGCTAGGAGTAGGGATGGGGGTGGGCCTATGGGTAGGGGGAGCTGTAGGGACTGGGGTAGGGGTAGGACCAGAGGTAGTGCTAGGCGTAGGCCTAGGGCGAGGGGTAGTGCTCGGGGTAACCTAACCCTAACCCTAACCCTAACCCTAACACTAACCCTAACCCTAACCCTAACTCTAACACCAACCCTAACCCTAACCCTAACCCTATACCTAACACCAACCCTAACCCTAACCCTAACCCTAACCCTAACACCAACCCTAACCCTAACCCTAACCCTAACACCAACCCTAACCCTAATCCTAACCCTAACCCTAACCCTAACCCTAACACCAACCCTAACCGTAACCCTAACCCTAACCCTAACACCAACCCTAACCCTAACCCTAACCCTAACCTTAACACCAACTCTAACCCTAATCCTAACCCTAACCTTAACCCTAACACCAACCCTAACCAAAACC
>NW_027668855.1:25000-27500 GCF_964194185.1 Rhinolophus hipposideros | reverse complement strand
ACCCTAACCCTAACACCAACCCTAACCCTAACCCTAACCCTAACCCTAACCCTATGCCTAACACGAACCCTAACCCTAACCCTAACCCTAAACCTAACCCTAACCCTAACACCAACCCTAACCCTAATCCTAATCCTAACCCTAACCCTAACCCTAACACCAACCCTAACCCTAACCCTAACCCTAACCCTAAACCTAGACCTAACACCAACCCTAACCCTAACCCTAACACCAACCCTAACCCTAACCGTAACCCTAACACCAACCCTAACCCTAATCCTAACCCTAACCCTAACCCTAACCCTAACACCAACCCTAACCGTAACCCTAACCCTAACCGTAACCCTAACCCTAACACCAACCATAACCCTAACCCTAACCCTAACCCTAACACCAACCCTAACCCTAATCCTAACCCTAACCCTAACCCTAACCCTAACACCAACCCTAACCGGAACCCTAACCCTAACCGTAACCCTAACCCTAACACCAACCATAACCCTAACCCTAACCCTAACCCTAACACCAACCCTAACCCTAACAAGGGCAAGGTTTACTGGTCAGCGACGGGCAAGTTCTAGGCCTCGGACTAGAAGGAGGCATGGGCGTTGGTCTAGGGCCCGAGCTAGGGCTAGTGAGAGCGGTAGGCGTAGCGCTGGGGTAGGCATAGGGCAAGGGGTGGGTGTCGAGGTAAACCTCGAGTAGGCCTAGAGCGAGGAGTGGGAGCTGTGTCTAGTGGTAGGGTTGGGGGTGGACCTATGGGTAGGGGGAGCTGTAGGGCCAGGGTAGTGGTAGGAACAGTGGTATTGCTAGGCGTAGGCCTAGGGCGAGGGGTAGTGCTCGGGGTAGGGTAGTTGAAGGGCTAGTGTTTGGCAGAGGCCCACGGGCAGTGTTAGGGTTAGGGCTCATGTTAAGCCTAGGACTAGTGGTAGTGGTAGGGGTTGGCTGAGGACTAGGGGTAGGTGTCACGAAATGGCTCCGGGTAGTCCTAGGACTCCGAACGGATGTAGGGCTGGATTAGGGTGTGGCTAATGGTGGGTCCAGGGTGATTTCGTAGGACACGGGTTAGTGCTCTGGCTATTGGTAGGGCAAGGTGTACCGGTTGGCGACGGGCAAGTGCTAGGCTTCGGACTAGAGTGAGCACTGGGCGTTGGTCTAGGGCCCGAGGTAGGGCTAGTGGGAGCGGTAGGCGTAGCGCTGGGGTAGGCAAAGGGCAAGGGGTGGGTGTCGGGGTAAACCTCGAAGTAGGCCTAGGTCCAGGAGTGGGAGCTGTGGCTAGGAGTAGGGATGGGGGTGGGCCTATGGGTAGGGGGAGCTGTAGGGACTGGGGTAGGGGTAGGACCAGAGGTAGTGCTAGGCGTAGGCCTAGGGCGAGGGGTAGTGCTCGGGGTAACCTAACCCTAACCCTAACCCTAACCCTAACACTAACCCTAACCCTAACCCTAACTCTAACACCAACCCTAACCCTAACCCTAACCCTATACCTAACACCAACCCTAACCCTAACCCTAACCCTAACCCTAACACCAACCCTAACCCTAACCCTAACCCTAACACCAACCCTAACCCTAATCCTAACCCTAACCCTAACCCTAACCCTAACACCAACCCTAACCGTAACCCTAACCCTAACCCTAACACCAACCCTAACCCTAACCCTAACCCTAACCTTAACACCAGCTCTAACCCTAATCCTAACCCTAACCTTAACCCTAACACCAACCCTAACCAAAACCCTAACCCTAACCCTAACACCAACCCTAACCCTAACCCTAACCCTAACCCTAACCCTATGCCTAACACGAACCCTAACCCTAACCCTAAACCTAACCCTAACCCTAACACCAACCCTAACCCTAACCCTAACCCTAACCCTAACCCTAAACCTATACCTAACACCAACCCTAACCCTAACCCTAACCCTAACCCTAACCCTAACCCTAACCCAAACACCAACCATAACCCTAAACCTAACCCTAACCCTAACACCAAACCTAACCCTAACCCTAACCCTAAACCCTAATCCTAACCCTAACCCTAACCCTAACCCTAACCCTAACCCTAACAAGGGCAAGGTTTACTGGTCAGCGACGGGCAAGTTCTAGGCCTCGGACTAGAAGGAGGCATGGGCGTTGGTCTAGGGCCCGAGCTAGGGCTAGTGAGAGCGGTAGGCGTAGCGCTGGGGTAGGGATAGGGCAAGGGGTGGGTGTCGGGGTAAACCTCGAAGTAGGCCTAGGACCAGGAGTGGGAGCAGTGGCGAGGGGTAGGGATGGGGGTGGGCCTATGGGTAGGGGGAGCTGTAGGGACTGGGGTAGGGGTAGGACCAGAGGTAGTGCTAGGCGTAGGCCTAGGGCGAGGGGTAGTGCTCGGGGTAACCTAACCCTAACCCTAACCCTAACCCTAACCCTAACCCTAACCCTAACCCTAACTCTAACACCAACCCTAACCCTAACCCTAACCCTAACCCTAACCCTCACCCTATACCTAACACCAACCCTAA
>NW_027668855.1:10000-17500 GCF_964194185.1 Rhinolophus hipposideros | reverse complement strand
AATGGTGGGTCCAGGGTGATTTCGTAGGACACGGGTTAGTGCTCTGGCTATTGGTAGGGCAAGGTGTACCGGTTGGCGACGGGCAAGTGCTAGGCTTCGGACTAGAGTGAGCACTGGGCGTTGGTCTAGGGCCCGAGGTAGGGCTAGTGGGAGCGGTAGGCGTAGCGCTGGGGTAGGCAAAGGGCAAGGGGTGGGTGTCGGGGTAAACCTCGAAGTAGGCCTAGGTCCAGGAGTGGGAGCTGTGGCTAGGAGTAGGGATGGGGGTGGGCCTATGGGTAGGGGGAGCTGTAGGGACTGGGGTAGGGGTAGGACCAGAGGTAGTGCTAGGCGTAGGCCTAGGGCGAGGGGTAGTGCTCGGGGTAACCTAACCCTAACCCTAACCCTAACCCTAACACTAACCCTAACCCTAACCCTAACTCTAACACCAACCCTAACCCTAACCCTAACCCTATACCTAACACCAACCCTAACCCTAACCCTAACCCTAACCCTAACACCAACCCTAACCCTAACCCTAACCCTAACACCAACCCTAACCCTAATCCTAACCCTAACCCTAACCCTAACCCTAACACCAACCCTAACCGTAACCCTAACCCTAACCCTAACACCAACCCTAACCCTAACCCTAACCCTAACCTTAACACCAGCTCTAACCCTAATCCTAACCCTAACCTTAACCCTAACACCAACCCTAACCAAAACCCTAACCCTAACCCTAACACCAACCCTAACCCTAACCCTAACCCTAACCCTAACCCTATGCCTAACACGAACCCTAACCCTAACCCTAAACCTAACCCTAACCCTAACACCAACCCTAACCCTAACCCTAACCCTAACCCTAACCCTAAACCTATACCTAACACCAACCCTAACCCTAACCCTAACCCTAACCCTAACCCTAACCCTAACCCAAACACCAACCATAACCCTAAACCTAACCCTAACCCTAACACCAAACCTAACCCTAACCCTAACCCTAAACCCTAATCCTAACCCTAACCCTAACCCTAACCCTAACCCTAACCCTAACAAGGGCAAGGTTTACTGGTCAGCGACGGGCAAGTTCTAGGCCTCGGACTAGAAGGAGGCATGGGCGTTGGTCTAGGGCCCGAGCTAGGGCTAGTGAGAGCGGTAGGCGTAGCGCTGGGGTAGGGATAGGGCAAGGGGTGGGTGTCGGGGTAAACCTCGAAGTAGGCCTAGGACCAGGAGTGGGAGCAGTGGCGAGGGGTAGGGATGGGGGTGGGCCTATGGGTAGGGGGAGCTGTAGGGACTGGGGTAGGGGTAGGACCAGAGGTAGTGCTAGGCGTAGGCCTAGGGCGAGGGGTAGTGCTCGGGGTAACCTAACCCTAACCCTAACCCTAACCCTAACCCTAACCCTAACCCTAACCCTAACTCTAACACCAACCCTAACCCTAACCCTAACCCTAACCCTAACCCTCACCCTATACCTAACACCAACCCTAACCCTAACCCTAACCCTAACACCAACCCTAACCCTAACCCTATCCCTAACCTTAACACAAACTCTAACCCTAATTTTAACCCTAACCCTAGCCCTAACACCAACCCTAACCAAAACCCTAACCCTAACCCTAACACCAACCCTAACCCTAACCCTAACCCTAACCCTAACCCTATGCCTAACACGAACCCTAACCCTAACCCTAACCCTAAACCTAACCCTAACCCTAACACCAACCCTAACCCTAATCCTAATCCTAAACCTAACCCTAACCCTAACACTAACCCTAACCCTAACCCTAACCCTAACACCAACCCTAACCCTAACCCTAACCCTAACCCTAACCCTATACCTAACACCAACCCTAACCCTAACCCTAACCCTAACACCAACCCTAACCCTAACCCTAAACCTAACCCTAACCCTAACCCTAACCCTATACCTAACACCAACCCTAACCCTAACCCTAACCCTAACCCTAACCCTAACCCTAACCCTAACCCTAAACCTAAACCTAACCCTAACACCAACCCTAAACATAATCCTAATCCTAACCCTAACCCTAACCCTAACACTAACCCTAACCCTAACCCTAACCCTATACCTAACACCAACCCTAACCCTAACCCTAAACCTAACCCTAACCCTAACACCAACCCTAACCC
Organism: Rhinolophus hipposideros; assembly: GCF_964194185.1. Classification (NCBI taxonomy): domain Eukaryota; kingdom Metazoa; phylum Chordata; class Mammalia; order Chiroptera; family Rhinolophidae; genus Rhinolophus; species Rhinolophus hipposideros. The sequence goes on along the minus strand of NW_027668855.1, from coordinate 15,367 downwards.
TAACCCTAAACCTAACCCTAACCCTAACCCTAACCCAAACACCAACCCTAACCCTAACCCTAACCCTAACCCTAACACCAACCCTAACCCTAATCCTAACCCTAACCCTAACCCTAACAACAACCCTAACCCTAACCCTAACCGTAACCCTAACACCAACCCTAACCCTAACCCTAACCCTAACCCTAACCCTATGCCAAACACGAACCCTAACCCTAATCCTAACCCTAACCCTAACACCAACCCTAACCCTAACCCTAACCCTAACCCTAAACGTAACACCAACCCTAACCCTAATCCAAACCCTAACCCTAACACCAACCCTAACCCTAACCCTAACCCTAACCCTAACACCAACTCTAACCCTAACACTAACCCTAACTCTAACCCTAACCCTAACCCTAACACCAACCCTAACCCTAACCCTAACCCTAAAACCAACCCTAACCCTAACCCTAACCCTAACTCTAACCCTAACCCTAACCCTAAAACCAACCCTAACCCTAACCCTAACACCAACCCTAACCCTAACCCTAACCCTAACACCAACTCTAACCCTAACACTAACCCTAACTCTAACCCTAACCCTAACCCTAACACCAACCCTAACCCTAACCCTAACCCTAAAACCAACCCTAACCCTAACCCTAACCCTAACCCTAACCCTATGCCTAACACGAACCCTAACCCTAAACCTAACCCTAACCCTAACAACAACCCTAACACTAATCCTAATCCTAACCCTAACCCTAACCCTAACACTAACCCTAACCCTAACCCTAACCCTAACACCAACCCTAACCCTAACCCTAACCGTAACCCTAACCCTATACCTAACACCAACCCTAACCCTAACCCTAACCCTAACCCTAACACCAACCCTAACCCTAACCCTAACCCTAACACCAACCCTAACCCTAATCCTAACCCTAACCCTAACCCTAACCCTAACACCAACCCTAACCGTAACCCTAACCCTAACCCTAACCCTAACCCTAACACCAACCCTAACCCTAACCCTAACCCTAACCCTAACACCAACCCTAACCCTAACCCTAACCCTAAACCCTAATCCTAACCCTAACCCTAACCCTAACCCTAACCCTAACCCTAACCATAACCCTATTCCTAACACCAACCCTAACCCTAACCCTAACCCTAACACCAACCCTAACCCTAACCCTAACCCTAACCCTAACCCTAACACCAACCCTAACCCTAACCCTAACCCTAACCTTAACACCAACTCTAACCCTAATCCTAACCCTAACCCTAACCCTAACACCAACCCTAACCAAAACCCTAACCCAAACCCTAACACCAACCCTAACCCTAACCCTAACCCTAACCCTAACCCTATGCCTAACACGAACCCTAACCCTAACCCTAACCCTAAACCTAAACCTAACCCTAACACCAACCCTAACCCTAATCCTAATCCTAACCCTAACCCTAACCCTAACACTAACACCAACCCTAACCCTAACCCTAACCCTAACCCTAACACCAACCCTAACCCTAACCCTAACCCTAACACCAACCCTAACCCTAATCCTAACCCTAACCCTAACCCTAACCCTAACACCAACCCTAACCGTAACCCTAACCCTAACCCTAAGCCTAACCCTATGCCTAACACGAACCCTAACCCTAACCCTAACCCTAACACCAACCCTAACCCTAACCCTAACCCTAACCCTAAACGTAACACCAACCCTAACCCTAACCCAAACCCTAACCCTAACACCAACCCTAACCCTAACCCTAACCCCAACCCTAACACCAACCCTAACCCTAACCCTAACCCTAACACCAACCCTAACCCTAACCCTAACCCTAAAACCAACCCTAACCCTAACCCTAACCCTAACCCTAACCCTAACCATAACACCAACCCTAACCCTAATTCTAACCCTAACCCTAACACCAACCCTAACCCTAATCCTAACCCTAACCCTAAACCTAACATCAACCCTAACCCTAACCCTAACCCTAACCCTAACACCAACCCTAACCCTAACCCTAACCCTAACCCTAACCCTATGCCTAACACGAACCCTAACCCTAAACCTAACCCTAACCCTAACACCAACCCTAACCCTAATCCTAATCCTAACCCTAACCCTAACCCTAACACTAACCCTAACCCTAACCCTAACCCTAACACCAACCCTAACCCTAACCCTAACCCTAACACTAACCCTAACCCTATACCTAACACCAACCCTAACCCTAACCCTAACCCTAAACCTAACACCAACCCTAACCCTAATCCTAACCCTAACCCTAACCCTAACCCTAACACCAACCCTAACCGTAACCCTAACCCTAACCCTAACACCAACCCTAACCAAAACCCTAACCCTAACCCTAACCCTAACCCTAACCCTAACCTAACCCTAACCCTAACCCTAACCCTAACCCTAACCCTAACCCTAACCCTATGCCTAACACGAATCCTAACCCTAAACCTAACCCTAACCCTAACACCAACCCTAACCCTAATCCTAATCCTAACCCTAACCCTAACCCTAACACTAACCCTAACCCTAACCCTAACCCTAACACCAACCCTAACCCTAACCCTAACCCTAACCCTATGCCTAACACGAACCCTAAACCTAACCCTAACCCTATACCTAACCCTAACCCTAACACCAACCCTAACCCTAATCCTAATCCTAACCCTAACCCTAACCCTAACACTAACCCTAACCCTAACCCTAACCCTAACACCAACCCTAACCCTAAGCCTAACCCTAACCCTAAACCTATACCTAACACCAACCCTAACCCTAACCCTAACCCTAACCCTAACACCAACCCTAACCCTAACCCTACCCTAACACCAACACTAACCCTAATCCTAACCCTAACCCTAACCCTAACCCTAACACCAACCCTAACCATAACACTAACCCTAACGCTAACCCTAACCCTAACACCAACCCTAACCCTAACCCTAACCCTAACACCAACCCTAACCCTAACCCTAACCCTAAACCCTAATCCTAACCCTAACCCTAACCCTAACCCTAACCCTAACCCTAACAAGGGCAAGGTTTACTGGTCAGCGACGGGCAAGTTCTAGGCCTCGGTCTAGAAGGAGGCATGGGCGTTGGTCTAGGGCCCGAGCTAGGGCTAGTGAGAGCGGTAGGCGTAGCGCTGGGGCAGGCATAGGGCAAGGGGTGGGTGTCGAGGTAAACCTCGAAGTAGGCCTAGGACCAGGAGTGGGAGCTGTGGCTAGGGGTAGGGATGGGGGTGGGCCTATGGGTAGGGGGAGCTGTAGGGAATGGGGTAGGGGTAGGACCAGAGGTAGTGCTAGGCGTAGGCCTAGGGCGAGGGGTAGTGCTCGGGGTAACCTAACCCTAACCCTAACCCTAACCCTAACACTAACCCTAACCCTAACCCTAACTCTAACCCTAACCCTAACACCAACCCTAACCCTAACCCTAACCCTAACCCTAAAACCAACCCTAACCCTAACCCTAACCCTAACCCTATACCTAACACCAACCCTAACCCTAACCCTAACCCTAACACCAACCCTAATCCTAACCCTAACCCTAACCCTAACCCTAACACCAACCCTAACCCTAACCCTAACCCTAACCCTAAAACCAACCCTAACCCTAACCCTAACCCTAACACCAACCCTAACCGTAACCCTAACCCTAACCCTAACACCAACCCTAACCCTAACCCTAACCCTAACCCTAACCTTAACACCAACTCTAACCCTAATCCTAACCCTAACCCTAACCCTAACACCAACCCTAACCAAAACCCTAACCCTAACCCTAACAACAAACCTAACCGTAACCCTAACCCTAACCCTAACCCTAACCCTAACACCAACCCTAACCCTAACCCTAACTCTAACCCTAACACCAACCCTTACCCTAACCCTAACCCTAAACCCTAATCCTAACCCTAACCCTAACCCTAACCCTAACCCTAACCCTAACAAGGGCAAGGTTTACTGGTCAGCGACGGGCAAGTTCTAGGCCTCGGACTAGAAGGAGGAATGTGCGTTGGTCTAGGGCCCGAGCTAGGGCTAGTGAGAGCGGTAGGCGTAGCGCTGGGGTAGGCATAAGGCAAGGGGTGGGTGTCGAGGTAAACCTCGAGTAGGCCTAGAGCCAGGAGTGGGAGCTGTGGCTAGTGGTAGGGTTGGGGTTGGGCCTATGGGTAGGGGGAGCTGTAGGGCCAGGGTAGTGGTAGGAACAGAGGTAGTGCTAGGTGTAGGCCTAGGGCGAGGGGTAGTGCTCGGGGTAGGGTTAGTTGAAGGGCTAGTGTTTGGAAGAGGCCCACGGGCAGTGTTAGGGTTAGGGCTCATGTTAAGCCTAAAACTAGTGGTAGTGGTAGGGGTTGGCCGAGGACTAGGGGTAGGTGTCACGAAATGGCTCCGGGTAGTCCTAGGACTCCGAACGGATGTAGGGCTGGATTAGGGTGTGGCTAATGGTGGGTCCAGGGTGATTTCGTAGGACACGGGTTAGTGCTCTGGCTATTGGTAGGGCAAGGTGTACCGGTTGGCGACGGGAAAGTGCTAGGCTTCAAACTAGAGTGAGCACTGGGCGTTGGTCTAGGGCCCGAGGTAGGGCTAGTGGGAGCGGTAGGCGTAGCGCTGGGGTAGGCAAAGGGCAAGGCTTGGGTGTTGAGGTAAACCTCGAAGTAGGCCTAGGACCAGGAGTGGGAGCTGTGGCTAGGGGTAGGGATGGGGGTGGGCCTATGGGTAGGGGGAGCTGTAGGGACTGGGGTAGGGGTAGGACCAGAGGTAGTGCTAGGCGTAGGCCTAGGGCGAGGGGTAGTGCTCGGGGTAACCTAACCCTAACCCTAAACCTAACCCTAACACTAACCCTAACCCTAACCCTAACTCTAACACCAACCCTAACCCTAACCCTAACCCTAACCCTAACCCTATACCTAACACCAACCCTAACCCTAACCCTAACCCTAACACCAAACCTAACCCTAACCCTAACCCTAACCCTTACACCAACCCTAACCTTAACCCTATCCCTAACATTAACACAAACTCTAACCCTAATCCTAACCCTAACCCTAGCCCTAACACCAACCCTAACCAAAACCCTAACCCTAACCCTAACACCAACCCTAACCCTAACCCTAACCCTAACCCTAACCCTATGCCTAACACGAACCCTAACCCTAACCCTAACCCTAAACCTAACCCTAACCCTAAAACCAACCCTAACCCTAATCCTAATCCTAACCTTAACCCTAACCCTAACACTAACCCTAACCCTAACCCTAACACCAACCCTAACCCTAACCCTAACCCTAACCCTATACCTAACACCAACCCTAACCCTAACCCTAACCCTAACACCAACCCTAACCCTAACC
>NW_027668855.1:0-2500 GCF_964194185.1 Rhinolophus hipposideros | reverse complement strand
CCCTAACCCTAACACCAACCCTAACCCTAACCCTAACCCTAACACCAACCCTAACCCTAACCCTAACCCTAAACCCTAATCCTAACCCTAACCCTAACCCTAACCCTAACCCTAACCCTAACAAGGGCAAGGTTTACTGGTCAGCGACGGGCAAGTTCTAGGCCTCGGTCTAGAAGGAGGCATGGGCGTTGGTCTAGGGCCCGAGCTAGGGCTAGTGAGAGCGGTAGGCGTAGCGCTGGGGCAGGCATAGGGCAAGGGGTGGGTGTCGAGGTAAACCTCGAAGTAGGCCTAGGACCAGGAGTGGGAGCTGTGGGCTAGGGGTAGGGATGGGGGTGGGCCTATGGGTAGGGGGAGCTGTAGGGAATGGGGTAGGGGTAGGACCAGAGGTAGTGCTAGGCGTAGGCCTAGGGCGAGGGGTAGTGCTCGGGGTAACCTAACCCTAACCCTAACCCTAACCCTAACACTAACCCTAACCCTAACCCTAACTCTAACCCTAACCCTAACACCAACCCTAACCCTAACCCTAACCCTAACCCTAAAACCAACCCTAACCCTAACCCTAACCCTAACCCTATACCTAACACCAACCCTAACCCTAACCCTAACCCTAACACCAACCCTAATCCTAACCCTAACCCTAACCCTAACCCTAACACCAACCCTAACCCTAACCCTAACCCTAACCCTAAAACCAACCCTAACCCTAACCCTAACCCTAACACCAACCCTAACCGTAACCCTAACCCTAACCCTAACACCAACCCTAACCCTAACCCTAACCCTAACCCTAACCTTAACACCAACTCTAACCCTAATCCTAACCCTAACCCTAACCCTAACACCAACCCTAACCAAAACCCTAACCCTAACCCTAACAACAAACCTAACCGTAACCCTAACCCTAACCCTAACCCTAACCCTAACACCAACCCTAACCCTAACCCTAACTCTAACCCTAACACCAACCCTTACCCTAACCCTAACCCTAAACCCTAATCCTAACCCTAACCCTAACCCTAACCCTAACCCTAACCCTAACAAGGGCAAGGTTTACTGGTCAGCGACGGGCAAGTTCTAGGCCTCGGACTAGAAGGAGGAATGTGCGTTGGTCTAGGGCCCGAGCTAGGGCTAGTGAGAGCGGTAGGCGTAGCGCTGGGGTAGGCATAAGGCAAGGGGTGGGTGTCGAGGTAAACCTCGAGTAGGCCTAGAGCCAGGAGTGGGAGCTGTGGCTAGTGGTAGGGTTGGGGTTGGGCCTATGGGTAGGGGGAGCTGTAGGGCCAGGGTAGTGGTAGGAACAGAGGTAGTGCTAGGTGTAGGCCTAGGGCGAGGGGTAGTGCTCGGGGTAGGGTTAGTTGAAGGGCTAGTGTTTGGAAGAGGCCCACGGGCAGTGTTAGGGTTAGGGCTCATGTTAAGCCTAAAACTAGTGGTAGTGGTAGGGGTTGGCCGAGGACTAGGGGTAGGTGTCACGAAATGGCTCCGGGTAGTCCTAGGACTCCGAACGGATGTAGGGCTGGATTAGGGTGTGGCTAATGGTGGGTCCAGGGTGATTTCGTAGGACACGGGTTAGTGCTCTGGCTATTGGTAGGGCAAGGTGTACCGGTTGGCGACGGGAAAGTGCTAGGCTTCAAACTAGAGTGAGCACTGGGCGTTGGTCTAGGGCCCGAGGTAGGGCTAGTGGGAGCGGTAGGCGTAGCGCTGGGGTAGGCAAAGGGCAAGGCTTGGGTGTTGAGGTAAACCTCGAAGTAGGCCTAGGACCAGGAGTGGGAGCTGTGGCTAGGGGTAGGGATGGGGGTGGGCCTATGGGTAGGGGGAGCTGTAGGGACTGGGTAGGGGTAGGGAGCCAGAGGTAGTGCTAGGCGTAGGCCTAGGGCGAGGGGTAGTGCTCGGGTAACCTAACCCTAACCCTAAACCTAACCCTAACACTAACCCTAACCCTAACCCTAACTCTAACACCAAACCCTAACCCTAACCCTAACCCTAACCCTAACCCTATACCTAACACCAACCCTAACCCTAACCCTAACCCTAACACCAAACCTAACCCTAACCCTAACCCTAACCCTTACACCAACCCTAACCCTAACCCTATCCCTAACATTAACACAAACTCTAACCCTAATCCTAACCCTAACCCTAGCCCTAACACCAACCCTAACCAAAACCCTAACCCTAACCCTAACACCAACCCTAACCCTAACCCTAACCCTAACCCTAACCCTATGCCTAACACGAACCCTAACCCTAACCCTAACCCTAAACCTAACCCTAACCCTAAAACCAACCCTAACCCTAATCCTAATCCTAACCTTAACCCTAACCCTAACACTAACCCTAACCCTAACCCTAACACCAACCCTAACCCTAACCCTAACCCTAACCCTATACCTAACACCAACCCTAACCCTAACCCTAACCCTAACACCAACCCTAACCCTAACCCTAACCCTAACCCTAACCCTAAACCTAACACTAACCCTAACCCTAACCCTAACCCTAACCC